>NC_080176.1:84700633-84865633 GCF_950295315.1 Erinaceus europaeus
CATTCATTCGGGGGGGGGGGGGAAGTTCTGTGAATCAGATTTTTTTTTGATTCTGCCATGCTGTATTATGGATCCTGGGGTGCATCCTGTAGCCAGTCCTCTTGCAGCCAGTCTTCTTGCAGTGTTTCTTGTTCTTCAGGGATATCAGCGCCATCGTGTGGGTATTGCCGGACATGGCGGGCAGGAACCCAAACAGGCTTGGAGTAATTTTGTGGAAAAATACATGCGAAACCCCTCCCCATAGTCAACAGGGGGTCAGGTCCTTTCCAAATTTTATCAAGTGGGTCTTTCCATTTGACTTTAATAGCTGGGAGGGTGGGTGGTGTTTGCCAATGAAGAATTATAGGAGGTTGGTCTGAGTTTTTGTAAATATTAAAGAGATTTAATGTAGTTAAGGCTTTTGCCAGCTGGATATTAGGGGGGTACATTTCCCCTTTTTCTTTATTTAATTGAGCCTTAAGAGTTTGATGGGCCCTCTCAACAATGCCTTGTCCCTGTGGATTATACGGAATGCCTGTAGTATGAGTAATGTTCCAGAGGGAACAAAAATCTTTAAATTGTTTGCTGGTAAAAGCAGGTCCATTATCCGTTTTAAGTTGAAGAGGTAAGCCCATTACAACAAAACAGGAGAGCATATGGCTTATAAGCTTTTTTGAGTTTTCTCCAGTTTGAGCTGTAGCCCACATAAACTTAGAGAAGGTATCAATTGAGACGAACACATATTTTTGTTTGCCAAAGTTAGGTATGTGGGTAACATCAATTTGCCAAAGAGCGTTGGCTTTTAAACCTCGAGGATTAACCCCTAGAGTCTGAATAGCAGGTGTTTTGATTAGACCTGCACAGGAGGAACATGTAGCAAGAATACGTTTTAACTGTGGCAGAGGAATATCAGGAAATCGAGCTCGAAGACCTTTAAGATTAACATGGGTTAGGGAATGAAAGTCAGCAGGATTAGAGACAGAGGCTAGGAGAATTCCTGTGGAGGCAAGGCGGTCAGCTGCAGCATTCCCTTTGGACAGGGGACCAGGAAGAGGGCTGTGGGAACATAGGTGCTGAACATACAGTGGATGGGTTCGAGAACAGAGCATAGAGGCAATTTGAATTAAAAGAGGAGAAAGTGGGTTGTCATCAATTCTTACATAAGATCGAGTAAGCCATGGAAGTAAGTTAACAGTATACACACTGTTAGAAAAAAGGTTGAAGGATTCTGGTACAGCTTTTAATGCAAGGAAAACAGCATAAAGTTCTTTGTACTGAGGGGAATTATCAGGAAGTTCAGTAAAGAGAGGTTTGGGGTATTGCTGGTCTGGATAATATATAAGGGCAGCAGCTCCCTTTTTTCCACCATCAGTGAACACTGTAGGAGCAGAGGGGATGGGATCTCGAGAGAAAAGTTTAGGTACTAGTAGAGGCAACAGAGGTAAAGAAGCTATCAAATTATTGGAGGGAAAATGATTATCTAATTGTCCTGGAAAACCCATTAAACTTATGGCAAAACGAGAATGGTGGCGTATGAGCCATTCTGTATCAGTGAGAGAAAAGGGAAGAATGATTGAATCTGGTTCCCTTCCTAAGACCTGAACCGATCTATTTCTTCCTTGGCGAACCATAAATGCTAAGGCATCAATCTCGGTAAGGAGTCTTGGAGCTCCACCTACTGGCGTATGAAGCCATTCGAGAACGCCATGTTTCTGCCACAATGCCCCCACTACCGTGGGGGTGGAGTTAAAGATTAGAAGATTTACTGGAGAGGAGGGGGAGAATCGAACAAGGTGCATGTCCTGGAGAGCCTGGTTAACTTTTTCCAGAGCCAAGGATGCTTCGGGGGTTAACATACGCTTTGAGGAGGGCTGTTGTTTCCTTTTAACAGATCGAACAGTGGTTGCAGGCAGCTCGTAGGCAGATAAAGATACTGCCTAAGCCAATTCAAATTTCCAAGAAAACTTTGTAAAGAAGTAAGAGTGAGATTAGAAGGAAAAGTAACACAAGGTTTTAAAGGACGAATCTGCGTTAGGGAAATCTCTGAGCCTAAGAAAGATATTGGAGGGATTAGCTGTATCTTCTCAGGAGCTACATTAAGTCCACTTCTCTTTAAGGCAGGGATTAGAAAATCACGTAGGGCGGAGAGATCTGTATCTAATTCTCCCCATATTAACACATCATCCATATAATGAAAAACCTTAAGGCCCTTATGAATATATGGAAAAAGGGCAGATTTAACAACCTCTTGACAAATAGTAGGACTATTAGCCATGCCCTGGGGCAGTACCACCCATTCAAATCTATCGGCAGGGCTGGCATTATTAATAGAAAGAACAGAGAAAGCAAAACGTTTACAATCTTGTGGGTGTAAGGGAATAGAGAAAAAACAATCCTGTATATCAATAGCTATGATTGGAATTCCTGTGGGAATTGCGGAAGCAAGAGGCAAACCCCTTTGGGGGGAGCCCCAAACCTGCATGGTTTTATTAACTGCACGAAGATCTTGGAGGAGGCGCCATTTTCCTGAGCGCTTTTTAATTACAAAGACTGGAGTATTCCATGGGCTCCGAGAATGACGAATGTGTCCCAAAGATAACTGCTCTTGGACGAGTTTTTTTTTAAATTTCTAGCTTCTCCCTAGGCAAAGGCCACTGTTCCACCCAGACAGGCTCATTAGAAAGCCAATATAAGCGGGGAGTTCTGTTACGAACAGTGACAGTTAGTATTGGGGGTGCTGGTTGGGTCTAGCAGTCTCACAGGAGTGAGTGTGGTGTCCTGCAGAGGTGTCTGAGGATATCACTACATCTAAAGATTCCAGCAAGTCTCTTCCCAATAAATTGGTGCTTATATCAGCTATTAAAGGCTGAAAGCGTCCGGTAGTCCCTTCTGGATCTTCCCACACAAGGGAATCTCGTGTGCAGAATGCCTGAGTCAATCCTCCAACACCATGTAAGCGTGGTCCTGGGAGGAGTTCCCAACTCTGGGGAACCTCTGCTTGTCTTAATATTGTCTTATCTGCTCCCGTGTCAATCAAACATTTAAAAGGAATATTACCAATCTTTACTGTCATAGTTGGGTGACCCCTTTCTAAAACAGGGGTGGTCCATAAAATCTCAGGCTCTGAATTCGAGCTGTTCTCTTGCTCCAGCCGGTTATTTCTATGCTGGAAGTTCCCACATACCGCGGGTTCCTCCTTCTGCTCACCCTCTGTTATTGTTACTTGGCGTGGTGGGTGTAGCGATGGATTGGGTCCCAAGCTGGGTTTCTGTTTGTGGAAGAAGGGCACAGCACCAAGCGGGCGACCTGCTTCCTTCCCTCTTGGGGGCGGGGCTAAGGGAAGCCCCATACCTAGTTTAAATCCCTGTTTACATTTGGCAGAGGCGTGCCGTTCCTATGGAACCTTGACCAACAATCTCTCCTCCAGTGAAATCCTTTCTGGCATCTGGGACAAGGCATTCGTGGTCTCTGATTCCCTGTCTGGAGGCGGGGTTGCCCTGATTGGAGGTGGGGTCGCCCTGACTGGAGGTGGGGTCGCCCTGACTGGAGGCGGGGTCGCGGTCTATTTTCTGGACATTGGTTACGCCAATGCCCTTGGCGACCGCACTGAAAGCAAGCTCCTTTTTGCTTATGTAAGGTAGCTGCATAGGCCTGTAACATAGGTCCTTGAAAAGAGCTTGATCTGAGATCCTGTGTAGCTAGAATCCAAGTATCTGGGTGTTCGTTTTTAAGAGTGATACAGGCCTGTCGAAAATGCCGAAGCATTCCATCCCAGACTATGGATCGCAGAAGGAGAAGACGAGCGTCAGGATTATAAATCTTCCTTTCCAAACTCGACTGGACCCTGGCAATGAATTTAGCGAGGGATTCATCAGGTTCTTGTTGCAGGGAGAGAATGGGGGCTGAGGCTGCTCCCATGGGTGGTGTTAATCGCTCCCATGCTTTTAATGCACACAGGCGTACTTGATCAAAATACCCCGCTGGAAACTTGGCTTCCGCCTGTTGAATCCCTGTTTCTTATTGGCCTGTTCCAAACAATACATCAAAATTACCCTCTGGCTGATTTTGAATATTTTTCCGCGATTGTTGTAAACATTCGTCGCGAAAGAATGCCTCCCATTGCAGGAAGAGGGGGCCTGGGAGCATAGCACGAGTCACATCTCTCCAATCTTGAGGGGTATTAAGGTTCTGAAGCAGGCCTTGTAAAATGGACCTGGTCCATGGGGCATGAACACCGTCATCTTTGATAGCCTGGCGTAGTTCCTTCAGGTCTGTGGCGGAATATGGATACCAGGCCTGAGGTTTTTGTCTATTGGGGGCAACATTGACCGGAAATGTGTGGACTTGCTCTGATAAGTGTGTAGCGGTAGGAGGAGTCATCGAAGTGGAAGCTTCTGGACAAGTGGCCGAAGAAGTGGTTTTGGAGGCTATAGAAGAATTCGGACATGTGTCTATCAAAACAGGGGTGGGTGAAGAAGCAGCCGTGGAGGCAGCAGGAGGTTCCGGACACGTTTCTGCCAAAATGGGGGTGGCCAAAGAAGTGGCTGTGGAGTCCAAAGGAGAATTCGGACACGTGTCTGCCAAAATAGGGGCCTCAGGGCAAGATGCCAAAATAGGGGCCTCAGGGCAAGATGCAGAGGAATTAGGGTGGGTCAAGATCACGACAGGCCTTTGCTTCTTCTTGTTTTTAAGGTGCTGGTTAAGTTCTATGATTACTTCCTTTATCTCTTGGACCTCAGCCTCTAGGTCCTTAAGCCTTTTGAGAGGTTGCCCTATATATCCCTTAAAAGCTGCTATGATGATCAACAGGATATAAGGTGAAGCCCGGAGAAAAATGTCCCAGATATATAAAAATTGTATACTGGAAAAAGAATGCAGGCTTTGGAAAAGATTTTCCATGGTGGAAAGATCTCCGGAAAACAATAAGAAAGAAAAAAAAAATCACAGTGCCTTAACACAATATTGCAGATACCCAAAAGGTGTGTACTTATCTAAGATGTCTTCTTGTAAATCTGCTGCTTACGGGTCCCTGTTCAGGCGCCAGATGCCGGGATAGCCTGAGGGTACTTCTTCCTGAGCTAGTGCTCTCTGGGTTGGAGAGAACTCAACTGGAGCTGATCTAGGCTGCTGTGTGGGAGAGGGATCAGGAACTCGTGCTGCACCAACTTCCGCAGGAGATACACTCTGGAACTCTCGGAGCCGGAAAGCAATTTCCAAGTGTCTTTAATCAGAAGAGCAGCTGTTTTTATACTCTCCAAGTAGGGTGGAAACAGGATGTGATATAGAGAGGGTGGAGAGAAAAGTGACTGGTGAAAATCAGAGTGTGACAAAGAAGGGATCAGTGTGTGACAAGGAGGGGGTGGAGCAGGAGAGAATCCTATCATAGAACCACCAATGCCCTGGAGTGCTTTATGTAAAAGTGATTTATGTAAATAGACCAAAGCTTTGGATCAGTAAAATCCCTATATAGGCATATGGTTAAGCAGAAGCCAGGGGGAGATGGCAACTACCCAACATTGATGTAGCTATGAAATACAGTGTCGTCATTGTGTTCATCATATTCTAGAGCAGTTCTGCAAATGTGTCTACTTAAATCTAGATGAATGTCAGAGAAAGAAAGGAAGCAAGAAAGGTAGGACAGAAAAGAGAAAGAGAGGGAGTCAGGCAGTAGTGCAATGGGTTAAGCTCATGGATCATGGTAAGGACCCCAGTTCAAGCCCCCGGATCCCCACCTGCAGGGGAGTCTCTTCACAGGCGGTGAAGCAGGTCTGCAGGTGTCTGTCTTTCTCTCCCCCTCTCTGTCTTCCCCTCCTCTTTCCATTTCTCTCTGTCCTATCCAACAATGATGACATCAGTAACAACAATAATAACTACAACAATAAAAAAACAAGGGCAACAGAAGAGAATAAATAAATAAAATATTTTTTAAAAAGAAAAGAGAAAGAAGAAAAGGAAAAAAGAGAGAAAAAAAGATGTAACAGATATACAGATGGGTACAAATATATGTTACTAAAAACATCAAAAGCTATAAAAGTTAGTTATATATAAAAATAGTATCCAAAGTATTGATGGGGTTTGGTGATGGTTCCCTCCATAGAACACACATGTCACCATGTACAAGGACCTGAATTTGAGCCCCAAGATCCCACCTGCATGGGTAATCTTCATGGGTGGTAGAGCAGTGCTGCATGTGTCTCCCTTTCTCTCTGTCCTTCTCCCCCACCCCTTATCTCTCTTTCTCTCACTCCTTATTTAAAAAAAAGAAGAAGAATGAATAAATGGCTCCCAGGAATGGATAGTCATGCAAGCACCCAGCCCCACTGAAAATCTTGATGGCAAAATATTTAAAAAACAAACAAACAAACAAAAAAACATCAGTTATGGAGCCTGGAAGGTGATGTAGTGGATAAGACATTAGACTCGCAGATACAAGGTCCTGAGTGCAAGAGTGCTACAGTATCACACATGCCAGGGTAAAGCTCTGATTCTCTCTCTCTCTCTCTCTCTCTCTCTCTCTCTCTCCTCTCTCTCCCCCTCCCTCCCTCTCCCTCTCCTCCTTCCATCTTGTTCTCATTCTCCTTTACCCTCTTGCCTTCTCACTCTCCCTCTCTCCCTATCCCTCCTCTCTCTGTCTCTCTTTCTCTCCCTCTCTCTTCTCCCTCTCTTTTGCTTGCAGAACAGCACATATACTAAAATTGGAACAATACAGAGAAGATTAGCATGGCCCTTGTGCAAGGATGACACGCAAATTCATGAAGCATTCCATATTTTTAAATTTCTAAGATAAAGATTTTTTTACTTCTAAAAAAGGAAAAATTAAACAAAGTGTTTTTATAGATGCCTATAAAAAACTAGTATCTTATTCATATTTGGCTTCTTTAAATGCTCTACGAAAATATTTTGGTCAACACAAGGCTGAAAATCAATAACAAAATCTTCCATTTCATTTCATCTTTAATGAAAAGATTTTCCACAAAATCCAATGTTAAAGGACATCTAGTAACTTTCATTAAATGACTAGACTACATTTATTTGTTTTTCTGGTACAAGCTCAGCAAGGTGTCTTCTAATACCTTTCCATTTGTCTTGAATAAAATGGAAGAATAAGTGTGAGGTGTCCCCGATTGAAAATTAAGTCGAGTCTGTGAGAAACCAATTGCCCATAAAGCTTCAAACGTCAGAGGACTGTATGAATGAATCCAAGCAGTGCCAAGCATGACTGGCTTCAGGTCTCTGGGGTTTTTTATTTCCATACAGTTTTCAAGTTTCGTGAGCTCATTTCCAAGAGCAAATGAAACAAAATGCTCCCCACTGCCAGTGCACTTGTCTACCGCCTGTCCTTACTCGACCACAGGGCTTTCTGTTTTTCTATATGGATGGATATTTCACCTGTCACATTAGCAGGCTTATTGGCCATTCATATTTTCATGAAGCTGTTTTTTTGTTGTTTTTTTTTTGTTTGTTTGCTTGCTTGTTTTGTTTTGGATAGAGCAAAGTTCAATTTTTACTGCAAATCTAGGCATTAGGTGCTAAAAAGAATAGACTAAATCTTCAAACTGCTGAGTAGTTCATTCAAAAGACAACACACATCGACAAATATCCTCACCAAAAATACAGTTTGTGAGGTTCTTCACAATGTAAACACACACCTGAGACCAGACTTGGAAAAAGAAAACACCCACCCACACACTCAGCATATCAGAATCCCCACCTGCCGGAGTCACTTCCCCGCCGCAGCGATATAAACCCCCAGGTGCTTCTTCCAGAATGTTCTGTGCCATGATGCCTCTTGTCTGCAATGCATTTCTCTGCCCATCCTCCCATCTCTGACAGGCAGAGAATGTGTTGACACATCCAGCTGACATGAGACTTGTGTTAATTTTTTACTTTTATTTGTATACTTATTAGATGCATTCTTTTAAAGATATTTTATTTTTAATATTGCTATTTATTTGTTTATTTATTGTTAGACATGACAGAGAAATTGAGAGGGGGAAGAAGATAGAGAAAAGGAAAGAGACGCCAGTCGTGAAGCTTTCCACCAGCAAGTGAGGACCAGGGGCTTGAACCCTGGGTCCTTGCACACTGTCATGGGTGCGTTTAACCAGGGGCACCACCGCCTGGCCCTTAAATTTATTTTTACTAGTGATTTAACAGTGGTTTCCAAAGTTCATATGACTATGTAGAGCGATCATTCCCATGCCATACCAAGGACCACAGTTCAATGCAACCCCCCCCCCAAAATGGGATCTTCCCACCCCAGGATAATCATCATAGTTTTCACAAAGTCTTGGTGACTTATTGTTAATTTTTTTATGAATTCATATGTTTCCGTTCTTTATATTGTACATGTAAGCAAAACCTTCCTGTATTATTCTTTCAGAAAAACACCAGTCATTTGTAAGTGTTCTAAACTATAGCAATAAGAGACCTTGGACACAATAAAGTTGAAAGATAAAGCAACTTGACTTTGCCTCTTCTCCCCTTGCCCACATTTTTAAAATGCAGATTCCGGGTGGGTGGTAGCTCTATAATTATGTAAAGGACATTCACACCCAATACCACAGAGTTTCAGGTTCAATCACAGACACCACCATGAGCCTGAGCTGAAAAGTGCTCCAGTGAAAAAAATGAAGAAGGAAGGAAAGGAGGGAGGGCCAGGAGATGAACCCACGGCCTCTTGGATAAAGGATATAGTGAGCTGTCTCATGGATCCCACTTTCCCTTTTCTTTTTTTTTCTTCCTTTGTAAGGGTAAAGAGAGGGAAGGGGCAATGAAGATACAACAGCACTGTTTCGTCATCCATGGAGATCTCTCAGGGCCTTCCATATTGTCCCTTTTAGTATCTGGCTTAAACCCAGGCCTTCACACACAAGCATAATATGTGAGACTGAACACCTGAACTTCTGTGTTCACTTCTGGCTCCCCTGTGAGACAGAGCTCATCTGGACTTTGCAGTCATGTCCCCCAGTGAACATTCTCTCTGATGCACTGCCATAACTGCAGGGAATTCGCTTATGTTCAACTGAAATGCAATTGTATGCCATGAGTCCTAGTTGTCACCTTACAAACAGCACAGATACACAAAATGCAGATTAGTGTCCAAGCAAACTCTCTAATTTAGAATATTTTGAAGCAAAGATGACACGTCCTGCCTCTCCTGCATTTTACTTCTCGCTCTCCGCATGACATGACCACTCATCTTCAACCTGTGTTGATTGCAGTCGCACAATTTTATGAAGGTGAAGAACAATGAAATGGAAATGATACAAGGATGAGTGATAGGGGAAATGATGGTGGAATTCTTCCTTTCTTAGGGCTAACTCCCATACTGCCTCCAGTAGGGACCAAGAATGTTTATTTTTCAACAGCTACATCACCTAATTTAATACTTTATTTAATATTTAATACTTTATTTTTATATGTTCTATTTTATTTCTTTCTTTAAATTTTTATCTTTTCTTATTTGATAGAGCAAAAAATAAAGAGAGAAGAGGGAGATAGAAAGGGAGAGAGTCAGGAGACACCTGCAGCCCTGCTTCATCACTTGCAAAGCTTTCCCCCTGTAGGTAGGGACTGGGGGCTCAAACGTGGGTTCTTGTGCATTGTAACATGTGCACTCAACCAGGTGAGCCACCACCCAGCTCCAATACTATATTTAATGAGAGAAGTACAGAAAGAAAGCTACGGAGTGAGAATAACTACAACACTATTCAGTTGTGGCTCATGGCATGCTGGGGATTGAATCTGGGAACTCAGAGCCTCAGGCATGAGTCTTTTGCAGAAGCATTATGCTGTCTCCCCAGACCCACATAGCTCATATTAACCTTATCTTAACAATCATTCTCTATCTTATGGACTTAATTTTGGTAAGTGTGTGTGTATGTGTGTGTGTGTGTGTGTGTGTGTGTGTGTGTGTGTGTGTGTGTGTGTGTGTGTGAAAGAGAGAGAGATAGACAGAGAGAGAGAGAGAGAGAGAGAGAAAATGCCAAAGCATATGCAATGTCAGGAATCAAACTCAGGACTGTGTGGGTGCAAATCCTGTGTTCACTCCCCAGCCTTAAACATAAGCATACCTCCCCTTCTATCTTTCATGTAGTATGCCTTTCTTTTTTAAAAATTTGTTTATTGGGGAATTAATGTTTTACAATTGACAGTAAATACAATAGTTTGTACATGCATAACATTTCCAGTTTTCCATATAAGAATTCCACCCCCACTAGGTCCCTTGTCATCTTTTTTGGACCTGTATTCTTCACACACACACACACACACACATACACACACCAGAGTCTTTTACTTTGGTGCAATACACCAATTCCAGTTCAGGTTCTACTTGTGTTTTCTCTTCTGATATTGTTTTTAAACTTCTGGCTGAGAATGAGATCATCCCATATTCATCCTTCTGGTTCTGACTTATTTCACTTAACATGAATTTTTCAAGGTCCATCCAAGATTGGCTGAAAACGGTGAAGTCACCATTTTTAGTAGCTGAGTAGTATTCCATTGTGTGACCACAACTTGCTCAGCCACTCATCTGTTGTTGGACACCTGGGTTGCTTCCAGGTTTGGGCTATTACAAATTGTGCTGCTAAGAACATATGTGTACAAAGATCTTTTAGGATGGGTGTGTTGTGTTTCTTAAGATATATCCCCAGGAGAGGAATTGCAGGATCATAGGGTAGGTCCATTTCTAGCCTTGTGAGAGTTCTCCAGACTGTTCTCCACAGAGGTTGGGCCAATTGACATTCCCACCAGCAGTGCAGGAGGGTTCCTTTGACCCCACACGCTCTCCAGCATTTGCTGCTGTTACCTTTTCTGATGTATGACATTCTCACAGGAGTGAAGTGATATCTCATTGTTGTCTTGATTTGCATTTCTCTGACAATCAGAGACTTGGAGCATTTTTGTATGTGTTTCTCAGCTTTTTGGATCTCTTCTGTGGTGAATATTCTCTCCATGATCTCTCCCCATTGTTGGATGGGGTTGTTTTCTTGTTGTTGAGTTTGGCAAGCTCTTTATATATGTTGGTTATTAAACTCTTATCTGATGTATGGCATGTAAAGATCTTCTCCCATTTTGTGAGGGGTCTCTTGGTTTGGGTAGTGGTTTCTTTTGCTGTGCAGAAGCTTTTTAATTTGATGTAGTCCCGTAGGTTTATGCTTGCCTTAGTCTTCTTTGTAATTGGATTCGTTTCATTGAAGATGTCTTTAAATTTATGCAGAAAAGAGTTCTGCCAAAATTTTCCTCTAAGTATCTGATAGTTTCTGGTCTAACAACCAAGTGCTTGATACACTTGGAATTTCCTTTTTTATTTGGTGAAATACAGAGGTTCAGTTTCATTCTTCTGCATGTTTCAACCCATTTTTTTCCAACACCATTTGTTGAAGAGACTCTGCTTTCCCCATTTAATAGTCTGGGCCACTTTGTCAAAGATTAGATGTCCATAGATGTGGGGGATCACTTCTGGGCTCTCAGTTCTATTCCACTGGTCAGTGTGTCTCTTCATGTTCCAGTACCAAGCAGTTTTGATGACAATGGCACTATAATACAATTTGAGATCTGGGAATATGATGTCTCCAGTTCTGTTCTTTCTTAAGATTGTTTTCACAATTCTAGGTCTTTTCTGGTTCCAGATAAACATTTGTAGCATTTGTTCTGTTCTCCTAAAAAATGTGGTTGGGATTTTGATGGGGATAGCATTATATCTGTATATGTCTCTAGATAGTATATTCATTTTGATGATGTTAATTCTGCCAACCCATGAACATGGAATATCTTTCCACTTTTTTGTGTCTTTTTCAATTTCCTAGAGCAGTGACTCATAATTTTCAGTACACAAGTCTTTCAATTCTTTGGTTAGGTTTATTCCTAGATACTGTATTGTTTTTGTTGCTATAGTAAAAGGAACTGATTTCTGGATTTCAAATTCTTCTAACTTAGTGTTTGCATAGAGGATTGCCACTGACTTTTGAATGTTACTTTTGTAGCCTGACACCTTACTGTATTTCCTGATGATTTCCAGAAGCTTCTTGCTGGATTCCTTGGGTTTTTCTTGCTGGGCTAGTGTGGGGCTGCTTTTTCCCAGACCTGTACTCTCTGGGTTGGACAGAACTCAACCGGAACCAACCTGGGCTGCTATTCACTCAGGCATGCAAGGATGATGATTCAGGAACCAAACACGTGGTAGAAAGGAAATGCAATATATTTATTGATCAGAAAGCCAAGGCTTTTAAAGGGCAGACCTGGAAGTGGCAAGTCGGAAATGGAAATGGCTAGGAAAGGGGTGGAGAAAAGCAAAAGTGTGCTGGAAAGATAGGAACTTCCTTAGCAACTGTTGTGAGGATTTTAAGTGGTAGGATTGATAATACCCTGCAGGCAGGGAGGGTCTTGAGGGTAGAAAAATGATAGATCAAAGAAATGGAATGGGTGGGGATCTTTCAGGCAAAACAATGATTATGTAGATAGGCCATCTTATCGGGAATACAGGGTAGAGCAGGGGGAGCTGGCTTAATGTTTTAAGGAATGCCAGCCTCCTGGAAGCAGAGAAATGCAGGGTACTTTGTGAGGCTCCTCACAATTTCCCAACATTTCTATGTATACTATCATGTCAGATGCAAATAGGGAGAGTTTGACTTCTTTTCTTCCAATCTGTATCCCTTTAATTCCTTGCTCCTGCCTGATTGCTATGGCAAGAACTTCCAGCACTGTATTGAACAGTAATTGTGATAGTGGGCATTCCTTTATAGTACCTGATCTGAAGGGAAATGCTTCCAGTTTTTCACCATTGAGTATGATGTTGGCTGTAGGTTTGCTATATATAGACTCCACTATCTTGAGGACTTTTCCATCTATTTTTTGTAGTGTTTTGGTCATAAAGGGATGTTGTATTTTGTCAAAGGCTTTCTCTGCATCTATTGATATGACTGTGGTTTTTGGTCTTGCTTTTATTGATGTAGTGGGTAACATTGATTGTTTTACATATATTAAACCAACCTTGCATCCCTGGGATAAACCCCACTTGGTCATGATGAAAAAGCTTTATAATACACTGCTGTATCCAGTTGGCTAGAATTTTGTTCAATATTTTATCATCTACATTCATCAGAGATATTGGTCTGTAGTTTTCTTTTTCAGTTGTGTCCCTGTCTGCTTTTGGAATCAGAGTGATGTTGGCTTCATAGAAGCTGAAAGGGAGTATTCCAGTGTCTTCAATCTTCTGGAAGACTTTTAAAAGTAGAGGTATTAGTTCTTCTTTGAAGGTTTTGTAGAATTCATTTGTAAAACCATCTGTTCCAGGATTTTTATTCTTGGGAAGGTTTTTGATAACTGTTTCAATTTCATTAGCTGTGATGGGCCTGTTCATATTATCTACTTCCTCTTTACTTAGTTTTGGAAGTTTGTAGGTATCTAGGAAATCGTCCATTTCTTACAGGTTCTCTAGCTTGGTGTCATATAGTTGTTCATAGAAGTCTTGCTTGATATGCTGAATTTCTGTGGTATCTGTTGTGATATCTCCTCTTTCATTGCTATCCAATTTATTTGGGTCTTCTCCCTTTTTTTGTTTTGTGAGTCTGGCTAAAGGTTTGTTAATTTTTTTCACTCTTCTGAAGAACCAACATTCATTTTCATTGATCTTTTGTGTGGTTTTCTTATTTTCAATGTTATTTATTTTTAGTTTTAGTGAATCTGAGGATATTTTATTTTCTCTTTTACTTATTTTATTTATTAATGTCTTTATCATTGAATAGAGAGAGAAACTGAGAGGGAAGGGGGAGGTAAAGAGAGAGAGAGGCAGGGAGACACCTGCAGCCCTGCTTCACCATTTGTGAATCTTTCCACCTGCAGTTGGGGACCAGGGGCTGGAACGTGGGTGCTTTCGTACTGTAATGCATGCACTTAACCAGGTGTGCCATCACCTGGCCCTGATATTTCGTTTTCTTAACATTCATTGCACCACACACACACACACACACACACACACTCACAGTGGTAAAACCAGAAATGTGCCTGATTGCCAATCACCAATGCCTGAAGAGCATTGGCTGCTGTAGCTCAGAAGTCTGGCTTGCCCTCTACACCCCACCCAACCTACAAACATGGGATGTAAATGTTGCTAGTGCAGCTGTTTTTCCAACAACAAGGAAATTTTTGAAGTATACCAAATTTTTAAAAACAGAACTATTGGCTGCAGTATTGCTATTTAGGTTCATTGTCAAAAATAAATAAATAAATAAATAAGAAATGATAGTCCCACAACACAGAAGCAGCTACGTAAGTAAGTACAGTGAGCAGGATACTCTGTGGAAAAGTAACTCTGGAAGTACCTCACCATCAATGGTTTATAATCAAATAAATATGTTCAGGTCCTATGACTTCAACTTCTGTTGGATTGTAAAAATATTTTGGTTTTATATTACTTTATGGGGTCAAGAAATAACTTGGTGTGCAGTGTCTTCAATGTAGTCGATGCTAGGTTTGTTCCCCAGAACCACATGGGAGTATCATAGACCACGTGGAAGTATAATGGGTAGCACCAGAGGGAGCTTGTGGATGGTGGACTGACTCTATGGTGCCTTTCTTTTTTCTTTTTTTTTTAATTTATAAAATGGAAATGTTGACAAGACCATAGGATAAGAGGGGTACAACTCCATACAATTCCCACCACCACAACTCCCTATCCCATCCCCTCCCCTGATAGCTTTGCTATTCTTTATCCCCCTGGTAGTATAGACCCAGGGCCATTATGGGGTGCAGAAGGTGGAAGGTCTGGCTTCTGTAATTGCTTCCCCGCTGAACATGGGCGTTGACAGGTGGATCCATACTCCCAGCCTGTCTCTCTCTTTCTCTAGGGGAGTGGGGCTCTGGGGAAGCAGGGCTCCAGGACACAGTGGAGTCATCTGCCCAGGGAAGTCCGGTTGGCATCATGTTTGCATCTAGAACCTGGTGGCTGAAAAACAGCTAAGATATAAAGCAGGAAAAAATGTTGACTAATTATGAAACTAAAGGCAAAAATATTGCAGATGAAGACTTAGGGTCTCCAGTTTGGAAAAAGCTAGTAGGTCTATTTTAGGTGTCTTTCTTTTCCTGTTTATCTTTTCTCCTCTCTCATGTTAACCTGTTAGCTCTTAAATAAGAGAAAAATGTGAGTTGAACAACATTTGGGGGTGGGGAGGATGTTCATTTCAGAATGGATTTATGCCTTCATTTTTCAGTCATTTTGAATCCAATAAATTGTAGGAGATAGACAGTCATGTGAGTCATTCTTGTTTGAAGAAGTACAGATAAAAGTGTCTGATGGAAGATGATTGCTGATGGCTCTGATTTTTACCACCATTCCTGGCTGGCTCCATGCCCAATGTAATTCTCTTGGGTGTTTGTTATGCCACCTCTTTTTTTCCCTTTTTAATTAATGAGGGAGATTCAGCTGTTTACAAGGGATTGTTTCCTTTGTTTTTGAGTCATGATTTCACAGTTGGGGAAACAGTGATTCTTAAACATAAATTGGGCAGCTAGTTCTCATCTCGTCTTTATTGAACTCACATCAGTTTACAGTATTGTAAAATTTTCACAAGTGTATTTCCACACCAGAATATATGTATTAGACTCAGAACTCCCACCTCCAAAATACCATTGTCAACACACCAGAGGTATCTCCACCTGTCTCTCCGCGTCCTCTCCCCATCCCCTTTGACAACTACCATTGTTTTCACAGAGCTTAATATATGGTTTTACAGGTCAGGCAGTGATGCAACTGGTTAAGTGCAAGGATGCAGGTTCAAGCCCCCAGCTCCCCACTTACAGGTAGATAGCTTCATAAGTGGTCATGTAGGGCTTCAGATCTCTCTCTCTCTCTCTCTCTCTCTATCTCTATCTCTCCCCCCCACCTCCCCCCTCTCAGTTTCTCTCTGTCTCTATCCAATAGTAAACAAATAAAAATTTTTAAACTTAGCTTTACTATTATTCTTATTGTTGCAAGTTGTTTGTTTTAGTCACTATGTTCTGTAGATAACTTAAAAATCTTATAATTGTCTTTCATTTCTTTCCCTAGTTCACTTATGATCACATCCAGTCTCCTCCACTTTGTCCCAAAAGGGACAGTTTTGTTTTTTCTAATGACTGAGTTGGGTTACCTAGAAAGTATCTCCAGCAGCTTTTTGGTCCAGTCATCTTTCAATGGGAAGTTAGATGGATTCCATATTTGTACTCTCATGAAGAGTGCAGGTGGGAACACAAGAGTGCAGGTGCCCTTGCAAATGGTGTGTGTGTGTGTGTGTGTGTGTGTGTGTGTGTGTGTGTGTGTGTGTGTGTGTGTGGCTTTTGGATAAATTAGGCGGGTGTCTCTCACGGTCTGCCACATGTGCCCATATTAAACACCCCCACTTTTTAAAGGCTGACAATGTTCAATCCAACCTGTAACACAGTTTCTTTTCCTTTCAGCTGCAGACGAGCCTGATGGAGCCAATGACATTATCCAAGTCCATCTCGCTGCCCAGGAGCGCCTACTGGCACCACATCACACGTCAGAACAGCGAGGGGGAGATCTACAGTTTGCAAGGCAAGTCCCTTTACAAAGAGAAATAATAAGGCAGGGTGGCCGCTCACTTCCCACTGCACGGGACTGGGCATCACGCAGACTGCTGTACCTGCCCCATCGGTGTGCACTGAGACCTTTCTCCACTGCACCACCTCCCTGGTCTCTCTTCTGAGACTTTAAACTCACTTTCTCACAAGCTACTGGGGAGTTAGGATCTTTCTAGTTTGTTTCTTTGTATGCGAAAAATGGACAGTAGGAAAATGGTCAGGGAGGCCAGGTGGTGACGCACCTGGTTGAGCGTACATGTTACAGTGTGTAAAGACCCAGGTTCAAACCCCTGGTCCCTACCTGCAGGGGAAAAGCTTCACAACTGGTGAAGCAAAGCTGCAGGTGTCTCTCTGTCTCTCCCCTCTCTAGCTCTCCCTTCCTTCTCAATTTCTGACTGTCTCTATCCAATAAATAAAGGTAATTTATTTTGCCTCCAAGGTTATTGCTGGGGCTCAGTGCCAGAGTTATAAAACCACTGCCCCTAGAGGCCTTTTTTTTTTTAATTTTATTGGATCAGACAGAGAAAAATATAGAGAGGAGGGGAAGATAGAGAGGGAGAGAGAAAGATAGGTACCTGCAGACCTGCTTCACTGCTTATGAAGCATCCCCCCTTCGGGTGGGGAGCCAGGGGCTCAAACCAGGGTCTTTGCATAGGTTCTTAAGCTTCATACTATGTGTGTTTAACCCAGGGTGCCACTGGCTGGCCTTAAAGGTAATAAATAAAAATAAAAATGATTTTTTAAAAGAAGAAAAATGGTCAGCACAATGGGAAAAAGGAAGGAAGACTGGTTTCACAATTTCGTGAATCAGAAGGAGGATCTGTCTTTCTCGTTCTTCTTCACTGTGGGAACTCTGGAGTGTTCCACGGCTCCCTTCAAGCTCTCATTTCATGAGTTTGGGGGGGAAAATCCCCCAAATCACCAGAGATACAATTTGGCATAGAAACCTGACTGCAACGTCATGCAAAACCTACGCACAGAAGCTCAAAGGCATTTATGATCACGGTCTGTTTCATGCTGCATCTTAACACAAATGGTTTCTTTCTTGGCATCTTTACACTTGCTTTTATTTAGAGGAGCAAAGAACCATTCAGGAGGCTGAGCTGATAAAGTGCTGTGTGCACCTGCCCACACCCACAGCAGTCTCAGCTTGGGCCGAAACAATGACACAAAGCAGTTGGGAGAAAGGAAACACTTGGCTTCTGTGTTTTTCCCCACAGTGAGCCGTTGCCTGGATAACTGGGTAATGGCTCAGCAGGTGTGTCACACTAGTAGGGGCAGACAATCCATCAATAGACAGAAGTCTCAACTTCGGTGGTTCTCTTCTGACTCCTTCCCTTTCATCCTTAAATAACTTACCTTCAGATAAAATATTTGGCTATGGCCGGTTGTCTTGCCTTTGAGCAAGGCTGGTAGAAGCAGGAGTTCTGAAAAATACATTGATGAAACACAACTGGAAAAAGTCATCCAGTCGGTATTTCAGAGGACAACTGGCATGAATGTAATAGTCTCCTATTAAATACTCAGTGAAGGAATAAATGGCTAAAAACATGATTGTGTAGAAAAAGCAGTCACCTGATAACTGTTTGTTTATGAGAGAAAACTGGAGTGAAACTCTGACACAAGCTATCAAACTCGAGGCTTTTATCCACTGCACCACTTCCCTGGCCACTCATCTGATATTGTAACTAAGCTCTTCAGACAAATGGCAGTGAGGGAGACTGGAGGCTGGGGGATCCAGACAGGGTGCCCTGTTGTGTGTGCCCACCCACCAGGATAGCTTTGCCAGAGGTGCTGGGAGTCCAGGCAGGGAGAGAAGCTGACCCAGTAGATTTAAGGGGTCCTGCGTGCAGTAAAGATTCCCACTGTTGTTGGGTTGTGTTGTGGAGGAGAGGGAAGAGACCAGGAACTCGTGGCGGAGTGGGAACGCAAATCTTTATTCATGCGGACGCCTCAGAATTGGGTGTGAGCATAGTGGTTCAGGCCACGTGGAGCTAGCAAAATGGCCACCTCACACTATGTCCACCAGCCCGTCTCTGGGTCGGGTGGCGGAAGAGAAATGAGCAAAGAGAGCAAAAGAGGAAATAGGAGAGGCTTTTATCCAGAAGTGGCAAGTCAGTGCAGGATTGGCTAGGAAAGGGAGTGGAGAGAGGCAAAAGGCATGTTGGGAAGGTGGAAGCATCCTTAGCAACTGTTGCAATGGTTTTAACTGAATTAGCAATACCCTGAGGGGATAACATGTTGGGGATCTGTGAATAATACTTGCATGGAAATAAAGTGGTTTGTAGGCCCTGCCAATGTTTGGCCATACCTGCGCAGTTCCCTAACACATTGTCACTTTGGTTGTTTCAGCTATGAGTAGGGTCTATAGGACAGCTTGTACTTTGACCTTGCTAGAGGGGTACTGTACCCTGTGAGGGGAGGGACCAGGTTGTACCTTTAGATTATCTTCTCCTCTCTTGTGTTCCTTGTGTGTCTTTGTCTTTGTCTGTAGGGTGTGTTTCAGGGATTTTTTTTTTTTTTTTGCAATAACAGTGGGTTCATGCAGCTCCTGTGTTTGCTACCATCTTTGTCTCTGTTTCCCAGAGTTATCCCCACCTGTTAGGTGGATGCCATCTTGAATCTTCTCTCTTAAAGTAACATCTTATTAGCAACTGGACTAGAAAAAGAAGAAGCAACTGGACTGCCTGTGTTTAGTGGGAAGTTAAGATTTTTTTTTTTTTGTCTTATTCACTAGTATGAGAAAATGGTTAGTAGGGAAATGGTCAGAGCAGTAGGAAAAGTAAAAAGAGAGAATTTGACAATTTGATGGATCAGAGAGAGGATCCCTCTTTCTCATTCTTCTACAAATGCCAGCAGTAACCTGACTAGACACCATGGTTTGGAAAAATTAATTTTTCTTGTTGCTATTACTACACAAAATAATCTTATATTAAAGTATGCTTTAATATAATATTATTTTATTGGGAAAAGTTTTCAATTAGCAATAATCGCGCCTCGGATAAACCTCATTGGCTATGATACTACCACTGCGCAAAGCTAAGATTATTTTATTAAGATACCTTTTCTTCACTGTTTCACAATATGACTATGTAAGCTTAGTATCATCTCAAAGAAAAGTGAGACTGAGCTATTCAAATGAGAGAAAGATCATATTCCTAAGCAAAGGGAGAGTTAGATATCAGTATAGGCATATTGGAAATAGGTTGGAACCGATGTGAAAGTAATTTTGGTTTAGGGCAAGAGTTTGGTCTGTTGATACAGCCTATATATGACTGCTCTTTTTTATTTTTAGTTATTTATTATTGCATAGAGACAGAGAGAAATTAAAAGGAGGAGATAGAGAAGGGGCTTGAACCTGGGTCCTTGCTCACTGGGATGCGTGTGTTTAACCAGATGCACCACTGCCTGGCCCCTAATACTGCTCTTTTCATGGAAGCATCCAGAGGGGCTTTTCTGGAAAGAAAGGACTGTGATAAGACCTGTACACAACTTTGTAATTAATTCTATGTACATTGAGTGAAAATAAATACCAGAAAGCACTGGCACTTTTTCAGACATTGTCTATGCCTTGTTGGAGAACCGTGTTACTTTATACCAGGAGCGTGTACGGTAAATGAGTCCTCTGGCCTGGACCTACAATTGAGTTCACAAATATTATTTTCAATTAGAGTGAAACACTTGAAACACCTCATCAATACTTATGGATGGTTGTTGTTGGCTGAGTCTTTTTTTTTTCTTCATTCTTTGAATTCATTTATAAAATGGAAATATTGACAATACTATAGGGTAAGAGGGGCATAATTCCACATAATTCCCACCACCAGAGCTCTGTATCCCATTCTCTCCCTTGAAAACTTTCCTATTCTTTATCCCTCTGGGAGCATGGACCCAGGATCATTATGGGATGCAGAAGGTGGGAGGTCTGGCTTCTGTAATGGCTTCTCCCTGTTGGCTGTTTTTATTTAACAAAAGTTTATATAAGCTAAGATCATTTTATAATACTTTATTTTATTTTTTTAATATTTATTTATTCCTTTTTGTTGCCCTTGTTGTTTTATTGTTGTAATTATTATTGTTGTTGTTGATGTCATTTTTGTTGGATAGGACAGAGAGAAATGGAAAGAGGAGAGGAAGACAGAGAGGGAGAGAGAAAGACAGACACCTGCAGACCTGCTTCACCGCTTGTGAAGTGACTCCCCTGCAGGTGGGGAGCTGGGGGCTTGAACCGGGATCCTTATGCCGCTGGTCCTTGCGCTTTTCGACACCTGTGCTTAACCCATTGCACTACTGCCCAACTCCCTTAATATTTATTATTTTTTATTTTACTTATTTATTTTAGATAAAGACAGAATTTAAGAGGGAAGGGGGAGATTGAGGAAAGAGAGAAAGAGAGATACCAGCAGCCCTGTTTCACCACTCATAAAGGTTTCCTCTGTAAGTAGGGACTTGGGGCTTGAACTAACATCCTTGCACATTATGACACATGCACCCCACTAGATGTGTGACCAGCCCCCAACTGAGATGATTTTTGCAACGTAGAATTTGTCCAATATAAACTGTATTTCACTATACTGTGGTCTTCCTCTTTCTGCATCTTCTCTTTATTCAGTGCCTCCTCCTCCTTCCCCCTCCTCCTCCTTCCTCTTCTTTTGATATATTTCTTAGAACAACATATTACCAGTTTTAAACACCCGGGGATGGTTAGCTCTCATACATAGATAGATACATGAACTCAGTTAAAAAGATGACGGCTAAGTGGTAACACTCTGACAGAGGAGACTTAGCAAAGCTTTTAAGGCATCAGGATACACAGGGGGTGAGAATTCGTTTGACAAGTTTCACCAGGCAGAATCTACAATGGTTCTGCTGTAGTAGAATCAGGGCAGACCAGTACCGAATGATCTCACTGGTAGGTGGAGCTTAACGAATAAAGAACAGTGAAGGGAAACATAAGATGAAACCTGGACTCTGGGGAAGGAGCGAGAGGGATAGGATGAAAGGACATTGGGGTCCCATTGTGTCTCCTAGACGCCAATCAAGTGGAGATGAGAGGCTGTGCCTGTGTGCTAGACTAGAGTGTAAACCATTAATCCTGTGGTAAATTAAAGAGATAAAAGACTTTGCTAGACTTGAAACCATGAAATACATAGAAAGAGGCCAGGTGGTGGTGCACCTGGTTGAGTGCACATGTTACAATACTCAAGGGCCAGGGTTCCAGTCCTACGTCCCCACCTGTAGGGGGAAAGCTTTGCAAGTGGTAAAGCAGGTTGCAGGTGTCTCTGTCTTTCTCCCTGTCACCCTCTTCCCTCTCTATTTCTGGCTGTGTCTATCCAATAAATAAGTAAAGATAGTAAAAAAAAAAAAAATTTGAAATGCATAGAAAAAAAAACACTGACTTAATAAATAAAAAAGAAAGAAACAAGGAAAAGATAAAAATAGATAGCAATCCTGCACTTCACCACTCCTTCCCACACTGCTATACTTTCTCTCACTCCATTTTAGCATGTGCATCCTTTGAATCTCATGTCCTTGGCTTTGACCTTGAAGGGGCATCACCTCTTCTGCACAGACAGGAGGCAGTAGCCAAGCTGTGACATCCTTGCTCTGCCAGAGTCAAAGTGAACATCTGTTGAGGGCGGATGTCATATCCTCAAGTGAACTGCCAGAAGCCCTGAGGAATAAAAATCTGTCTTGAGAATGTTTCCATCATCAATTCTGCAGTCAGCCTGTGAGACAGGGATCAATAGGAATTAAATAAGCCGTCTTGCAAGGGGCAACAGTTTTATGTTTTTCCAAGTTCAATCCATTGGGGATCATTAATAAGCAGCAAGTGTAACTAGAGTAGAGAAAGAAAGAAAGAAAGAAAGAAAGAAAGAAAGAAAGAAAGAAAGAAAGAAAGAAAGAGAGAAAGAAAGAAAGGGAGAAAGAAAGGAAGGAAAGAAGGAAAGAAAGAAAGAGAGAGAAAGGAAGGTTGATTCATGGCATTAAAATGATTCTCTTCTCTATCAGGTTTTCTGTCACTCAGATTGCCTGAGAACCTTCACTGTTGCCAGTGACTCAGTTTCATTCTATTCATTTCTGACATCACTCTGGAATGACAGAAGCAAGAGACACTGAAAAAGACTGGCAGACAGTACTGACGTCCTGCCTGTCATTTAGTGTTGGGAAAGAAACTGAGGTCTCATCTGCAAGTCTCTCCATGGGAATCTCAGAATCTGCTTTGAAAGCCCAAGTGTTTAAGATCACCTTGGTCTCTGAACTCAGAAAGTAGTGAGACATCAGCCAGCTCCTGCAAGTAGATGTGAGCTAAGTTCAGGAAATGACTGTTGAAAGAAAGTCTCTGCCTCTACTGTCTTTTTTTTTTTTTTTTTTTGCCTTCAGGGCTATTGCTGGGGCTCAGTGCCTGCACCATGAATCCACTGCTGCTCCTAGAGGCCATTTTTTTATTTATTTTTTATTTGAGAAAGGATTAATTAACAAAACCATAAGGTAGGAGGGGTACAACTCCACACAATTCCCACCACCCAATCTCCATAACCCACCCCCTCCCCTGATAGCTTTCCCATTCTCTATCCCTCTGGGAACATGGACCCAGGGTCATTGAGGGTTGCAGAAGGTAGAAGGTCTGGCTTCTGTAATTGCTTCCCCGCTGAACATGGGTGTTGACTGGTCGGTCCATACTCCCAGTCTGCCTCTCTCTTTCCCTAATAGGGTGTGTCTCTGGGGAAGCTGAGCTCTATGACACATTGGTGGGGTCTTCAATCCAGGGAAGCCTGGCCAGCATCCTGGTGGCATCTGGAACCTGGTGATTGAAAAGAGAGTTAACATACGAAGCCAAACAAATTGTTGAGCAATCATGGGCCCAAAGCTTGGAATAGTGGAGAGGAAGTGTTAGGGAGGTACTCACTGCAAACTCTAGTGTACTTCTGCTTTCAGGTATATATTTTACAGTAGTTTATGGATACGTGTGAACATAAGCTCTCTCTCACAGAAACTGGTGTATATCTAGGTTATGGGACTTTGTTAGAAAGTGAACCACCTGAGATGAAATTAGAGTGTACTATAAAAGGAAAGGTCTCACCCGAGTAATGAAGCTGAAGGGTTGTCATTCCACACGTGAAGTCTCTGGACACAGTCTGAGGTGAAGCATGTTGAGGTGGCAATCGTTGCGTTGGTTAGGTTGTGATTGGCGGATGCAATATTATTTGGTATGGATTGGGAGAGGCATACGGAAAAGTGGGCCCTATCCAAGGGTTCCAGGACTGGGGGAAGTAGGGGCTCTATAGTGGAGATGTGAGGTTCCTGCTGTCTTAGGGTTCAAAAAGGCAATCGATAGTTAATGTTATCATCACATTATTTGGTAATTGGGTTAACTTTGAAAAGTCCTTTTGTTAGGGTTTGCTGTACAGTATCCAGTATCTTGTATATAGCTGTGCTATTGGATGCTTCTAATCTACTTGGTCTAGGCTTTTGAGAGAGTCCGCATATCAAATACACAGCCTATATATTAAAAAGATTCAGTTTGTGTTTTGAAAAACTTTGAGACATACAATTGATTTTCCCCCCTCATATTGATTAACTACTGATTTATATGTCTACATTTTGCTAGGAGTGTACATAAACACCATTCCCACCACCAAAAGACTGTGACCCATCCCTCCCACCCACTCCCACCCCCCACTGTCCCAGGAAGCTGCATGTCTACCCCTCACCACAGGGTTTTTACTTTGGTGCCCTACTTACAATTTGATCAGGTCCTGCTTTTAGTTTCCCTTTCAGATCTTCTTACTCAACTTCTGTTGATGAGTGGGATCATCCCATACTCATCTTTATCTTTCTGACTTAGCTCACTTAACATAATTCCTTCTAGCTCTGTCCAAGATGGGTCAGAGAAGGTGGGTTCATTGTTCTTGATAGCTGCACCTAGAGGCCATTTTTCCCCCTTTTGTTGCCCTTGTTGTTGTAGCCTTGTTATGGTTATTATTGTTGTTGTTGATGTTGTTCATTGTTGGATAGGACAGAGAAATTAAGAGAGGAGGGGAAGACAGAGAGGGGGAGAGAAAGACACCTGCAGATCTGCTTCACCGCCTGTGAAGCGACTCCCCTGCAGGTGGGGAGCCAGGGTTCAAACCGGGATCTTTCCGCTGGTCCTTGCACTTTGTGCCACGTACGCTTAACCTACTGCATTACTGCCAGACCCCTGCCTCTACTATCTTGTGCTGGGCTGACAAGAATGGGTGAATGAAGACTTTACGTCAGGGTCCAAGTGGTGGCACACCTGGCTGAGCGTGCATGTTACAATGTTCAAGGACCTGGGTTCTAGTCCCTGTTCCCCACCTGTAGGGGGAAAGCTTTGTGAGTGGTAAAGCAGTCTTGCAGGTGTCTCTCTGTCTCTTTTCCTCTCTATCTCCCCCTACCCTCTTGACTTCGGGCTGACTCTATCCAATAAATAAAGATAACTAAATAAAAAAAATTCTTGTTTCTTGGCTAGAGAGTAATGATTATTGATTTGTATCCATCAATTCTATTTCTATTGGAATGTAATTTGTTTTTCTTTTATTTCTATCCTACACTCTTATTTCTCTGCCTAGTACATGTGTGAAATTTCTCACAACCTGGTCTGTAGATGTAAATTTAAGGAGACTAGTCTCTTAAAGAGAATGAAGTGTGATTTGGGGCTCTTGACTCAAAAGTGAATGCTTGAAACAAATGCTTTGATTAAAAACAAAACTGTGATGTTTAGTTCTAAGGGTTTTAGCAGAATATCTATGCTGAAAAAAAACAAGAGAAAAGAGTTTGTCTCTAAGGCTCTTTCACTTGACTTTGAATCATCATTTTAGTTGTTCATGGCGTATTTATATTATGAAGTCTTTACTTCAGAATTTGTGACGATGATAAAAGTATGTGTCAAAAATGAATAATTAAGGGTCCAGATGGTGGTACAGCTGGTAAAGTCCACAAGTTACCATGAGTAACGACCCAGGTTCAAGTCCCTAGTCCCCTCCGGCTGCAGGGGGAAGTTTCAGGAATGACGGAGCAGGCTGCAAGTATCTTTCTCCCTCTTTCCCCCCTCTCTCACCCTATTCTCTCTGTCTCTATCATAATTTAAAAAGACAGGGTGGACTTATTACAGAGAGCATTGAATTCATCCTGCAGTCACTTGGTACCTGCAATAACCTCAGTGTCAATAAAAAAAAAGAAAACAAGGGGGGCTGGGCAGTAGTGCAGCGGGTAAAGTGTACATGGCTGCAAAGTGCAAGGACCGGTATAAGGATCCCAGTTTGAGCCCCCAGCTCCACACCTGAAAGGGAGTCGCCTTCAGAAGTGGTGAAGCAGGTCTGCAGGTGTCTTATTTTTCCCCCTCTGTCTTCCCCTCCTTTCTCGATTTCTCTCTGTCCTATCCAACAAAAACAACGATAAACAACAACAAGGGCAACAAAAAGGGGGAAAATGGCCTCCAGGAGCAGTGGATCTGTAGTGCAAGCACCAAGCCCCAGTAATAAACTTGGAGGCAAACAGGAAGGAAAACTAATGAAAATCATGAGACTGCCAGGCTTACTACAGGCTCTCGGTGATCTTGGTGTCATGCAACATGGAACGAGAAAATGTTTTCTAGGACTGTGACACTGTACGGTGATGGTGTGCCTGGTTGATATGCTTGAGACGCCAGGGCCCCCCCAGAGTCAAACTCTGCCACTACTATCAACCAGAGTTAAACAGTGCTTTGATAAATCCCTCACTAAAATAAGCCCGTCCGATGTGGAATAAAGAGGAGTAAGGCAAATGAACGTGTACTCAAAAAGGTAACCAGTACTGTCCCTTGGACATTTTGAGAAGTGTCCTGGCTTTGATGCAGTTCACTGTCCTCAGCCAGGTTTCATGCCGTGACCTCCCTTTCAAACTCTGTCTCCTGAGCTGATGGATAGTGGGTCCACTGTCCGGGACGTCCAGGCCATTATTTCCATGAGAGTCTAAGTGGGTAGACCCCAGGCCCTTCCCCACTCCGGGTTGAGAAGATGGCAGGTCCCCCCATACCTATGGATTTATGACAGTTGGACCCCCGGACATGGGCACCGTTTTATACATGCCAGTCCTCCCCTCTTTAAACAAAGGCCATAGATTACTGTGTTTGGCTAAATTGAAAACCACTGCAGATATCCTGTTGCTCAACTGCCTCCCTCCCTTCCCCAACCCTGAACTGCCTGCAATTTATCTCCAGAGAAATATACATTGTAAACCCTGTGATCAAACCTTGTATGGTAACTTTTTACTTGTAGTCAAGTAGTTTGTAGGTCAAGATGTAACTATGCATTGCGTTGGGTTAATGATCACCACTGTCGGGCAGCCCCGCTGCTCCATGCTCCATTGCTGACGCTATCACCTATTTACATAATCATTGTTTTGCCTCATCTATCTTCTTTCTACCTCGAGACGGCCCTGCCTGTAGGGCACATTAATCCCAGCAGTTAAAACCCTAGCAACCGTTGCCATGGAAGCTTTCTACCTTCCCACTCTTTTCTTTTCTCCATCCCCTTTGCTAGTCATTTCCTTTTCCGACTTTCCACTTCTGGTTCTAAATATATAAAAGCATTGTCTCTGATCAACAAAGACGCATTGCATTCCCACTCCGCCACGAGTTCCTGGTCTCTCTCCCACGTCGCTGAGTAAGCGACATCCCAGTTTGGCTCCAGTCGAGTTCTCTCCAACCCAGAGGGCACGTGCCCGGGAAGAAGCACCCTCATGCTAGCCCGGCACACCTCAACCCTCTTCCTGGGCTCTGGATATATCTGCTTGCCTTTATTCTCCCAATAAACGAGATGACCCCCTGAGGCTCTCCCAGAACTGACAGCTTGGTCTCTCTGTGCACTTTGCCCTCTTCACGCAGAGACACCCCAGGACTCCTAGGGTCCGCTCTGACTTCTGTCACCCAATGGCCAGAGAGGAGGGGGGACCCTGAGTGAGAGCCCACACTGAGTTCCACCTACATGTGGAGTTAACCTGTGTTCACCTCTCTCTTCCTGACCTATCCCACTGAGCACTTTTCCATCTACTTCTAGTGAAGGTGAGATTTTAGAATTTCTGTCCTGACTTCTGGGATTTTGATGATTGACATTGGTTAACTGATATTGGGCATATTACTCTACCCATTCTGCCCTCCCTTTCCCTAAATTCTATCCCTGCAATTTTGTAATTTTGCAGAACACTGTTAAACCACAAAGAAGAAATGAAAAATGGGGTCTGAGTGGTGGCATAGCTGCTTAAACACACACATTACAGTGTGCAAGGACCTGGCTTCAAACCCCTGCAGGTGTCTCTCTGTTTCTCTCCCTCTCTATTTTCCCTTCTTCTCTTGATTTCTTTCTATCTCTACCCAATAAATTAATAAATAAATAAATAAGCTCATTTAAAAATGAAAAATAAAATAAGTAAATCTTGGACTGGGAGATAGCTCACTGTGTAGAGCATGTGCCTTGGTATGTATTTGACCAGGGTTTGAGCACCAGCACTATATGAGGTACCCCAAATCAACAAGAAGAAAAAGAAGGGTGTTATCTGGACCAGGAAGTTGTGTAGTACACCTCAATATTTGTTACTTGCCAGAGACCCAGGTCTAATCCACAGCAGTGCTATATGTCAGAGCTGAACAGTGCTCTGATAGCTAGCTAGCTGTCTGTATTTCTATCTATCTCTATGTATCTAATATAAAAATAAATGAACAAATCACTTTAAACTTTTTATTTATTTAAAAAAGGAGACATTAACAAAACCATAGGATAACAGGGGTACAACTCCACACAATTTCCACCACCAGCTCTCCATACCCCATCACCTCCCCTGATAGCTTTTTTGTTTCTGGTGAGATAAGGTGGTTCAGTTTCATTCTTCTGCATGTTCAACCCAGTTTTCCCAGCATCATTTATTGAAGAGAGCCTCCTTCCTCCGTTTAATACTTTGGACCCCCTTATCAAAAATTAGATGTCCATAGTTGTGGGGGATTAGTTCTGGGCTTTCAATTCTGCTCCAATGGTCTTTGTGCCTATTTTTGTTCCAGTACCATGCTGTTTTGATGATGACCACCTTATAATATAGTTTGAGATCTGGGAGTTTGATGCCTCCATTTCTGTTTCTTTTCCTCAAGATTGTTTTGGCAATTCTGGGTGTTTTCTTATTCCAGAAAAATGATTGCATTTAATTTTCTATTCTCTTAAAGAAGCTTGATGGAACTTTGATGGGTATTGCATTAAATTTGTATATGGCTCTGGGGAGTATATTCATTCCGATTATATTAATTCTTCCAATCCATTAGCATGGGATGTCATTCCATTTCTTGTTATCAATTTTTATTTCCTTGAATAGTGACTCATAGTTTTCAGTAAACAATTATTTTATTTCTTTGGTCAGGTTTATTCCTAGGTATTTTATTGATTTTGCTGTAATAGTGAATGGGAGTGATTTCTGGATATATTTTTCTTCACATTTAGTGTTTACATAAAGAAATGCCACTGATTTTTGTACATTGATTTTGTAGCTTGACACCTTGCTATATTGCCTAATAACTTCCAGTAGTTTTCTGCTGGATTCTTTAGGTTTTTCTCTTTATACTATCTGCAAATAGTGAGAGCTTGACTTCTTCCCTTCCAGTCTGTATTCCTTTGATTTCTTTCTCTTGAGTGATTGCTATGGCAAGAACTTCCAATACTACCTTGAAGAGTAATGGTGATAATGGACAGCCTTATCTATTCCCGATCTGAGGGGGAATGCTTTTAGCTTCTTTCCATTGAGTATGCTGTTAGCTTTATTTTTGCTATATATGGCCTCCACTATCTTGAGGAATTTCCCATCTATTCCCATTTTTCGTAGTGTTTTAAGCATGAATGGGTGTTGGATTTTTTCAAAGGCTTTCTCTGCACCTATTGAGATATATTCGTGGTTTTTGGTTTTGCTATTATTGATGTGGTGAATGACATTGACTTACGTATGTGGCACCAGCCTTGCATTCTTGGGTTAAATCCCACTTGGTCATGATGAACAATCTTTTTGATATACTGCTGTATCCGGTTGGCCAGGATCTTGCTTAATATTTTGGCATTTATGTTCATCAGAGATATTGGTCTGTAATTTTCCTTTTTTGTTGTGTCCCTATCTTCTTTTGGTATCAGGGTGATGTTGGCTTTATAGAAGGTGGAAGTGAGTGTTTCTATTTCTTCAATGTTGTGGAAGAGCTTTAGAAGTATAGCTACTAGCTGTTTCCTGACAGTTTTGTAGAATTCGTTTGTGAAGCCATCTGGTCTAGGACTTTTGTTGTTGGGAAGATTCTTAATAACTGTTTTGATTTCTTTGTCTGTGATTAGTGCATTTAGGTTTTGTATTTCTTATTGGTTCAATTTTGGAAGGGTATATGTTTCCACGAATTCTTCCATTTCTTCCAGATTCTCTAGCTTGGCGGCATAAAGTTCTTCGTAGAAGTCTCGCATGATTTTCTGGATTTCTGTGGTGTCAGTTGTGATAGCTCCTCTATCATTTACAATTCTATTTATTTGGGTCTTCTCCATTTTTTTTAATGAGTCTGGCTAGGGGGTTGTCAATCTTGTTAAATTTTTCAAAGAACCAACATGAACAAATCACTTTTAAAAGCAAAGAAAATGTGTTCTAAAAAGTCATGCAACTGATTATGGACATATTACAGTACTCAAGGACCTGGGTTTGAGACCCCTGTCCCCACCTGCAGGGATAAAGTTTCATGATTAGTGAAGCAGGGCTGAGGTGTTTCTTTCTCCCCCTCTCTATTTTCCCCTTGCCTCTTAATGTTTCTCCATCACTATCTAAAAATAAGAGAAAAAGACACTGGGGGGGGGGGGGGATGATTGTGCCATCACTTCCCAGCGAGTGTTCAATCCCTCCAGGCATCCTCACACCTGTCTAAGCACCCCTCCCTTCATACCTCAAGATCCTGTCCACCTATCCCAGATGCTGGCTCCTGCTAGTCTTCATACTGGTGAACAGATGATGCTGTGACACCCTGCCCATCTGTCCCTTGCCTGGCAGCTGGATGCCTGTCTCCCTCCACCATCTGCCTTCTCTGTGAGTGTCTGACCCTCACAGGGGCAGGATGAGGAAGGCCACAGAGACTGTGATACTGTGGACAGAAAATGGTCCCCAGAGTGGACTTTGGGACTCTGCCTTCCTAACACTGCCCCTGACTCATCCCACCCAAGCTTTTTGCCCAGAGCTATCTAGATGGTGCTGACTTTTTAAAAAAATTTTATTTCTTTGTTGGGGAATTAGTGGTTTACAGTCAACAGTAAAATACAATAGTTTGTACATGCATAACATTTCCACATAACAATACAGCTCCCACTAGGTCCTCCTCTGCCATCATATTTCAGGTCCTGAACCCTCCCACCCACCCCAGAGTGTTTTACTTTGGTGCAATACACCAACTCCAGTCCCCGTTCTGCTTAGAGTTTTCCCTTCTGATCTTGGTTTTCAACTCCAATTCATCTATTGATTTTTCTTTTTGTTTTTTTCAGGACAATTTTATACATGTGTGATTTCAAGGGAGTGGAGCCATTCTTTTTCACTTTATTTAGGAACAGAGAGAGCAGAGAGATGCCACAGCACTGAAGTTTCGCCTGTGCCATGGCGCTGCCACATGGTGAGGGGTTGTGTGAATGGTCAGGTACACACCCTACCTGGTCAAGCTATCTCCCAGCCTCCCACTGCGCTCCTACTAAGGGCATGCTTTGCCCTGTGTTATGACACCAGTACTGCCTGGGCCTGGTGTCATTGCTGTTCCATTTTACAGAGGATGAGTCAGAAATGTAAAAAATAGCTTCCCCAAAGATTGTCCACCAAAGATCTTTCCTAGCACTCTTATTTTCCTCTCCTTTCTTTTCTTTTCTTTTCTTTTTCCCTGCCAGGATAAGAAAGTTGCGTAAATATCCCCAGGGAATAGAACAGAACATTCAGGAACTTCCTCTTCTTTCCCTTCTGCCCAATGAATTGGAACCCCTGGGCAGTGGTGCACCCAGTTGAGCTCACACATTACCATGATCAAGTACCCAAGTTTGAGCCCCTGATTCCCAACTGCAGGATGGATACTTCATGAGTGAAGCAGACCTGAAAGTGTCTTTTTCTCTCTTCTTCTCAGTTTCTCTTTATCCTATCAAGTAAAAAAAAGAAACATAGAAAGAATTGGGGAGAGAGAGATTGTGGAAGGAAAAGAGGGAGGGAAGGAAGGAGGAAGGGAAGGAGGCAGAGAAAAGATGGCCACCAGAAACAGTGCATTAATAATCCTGGCACCAATCCTCAGTGACAACCCTGGTGTTAATAGCAATAATAACAACAGCATGTGACAGAGTGGATGACAGTCTCCAAGAAATTGGTGGAGATTGCACCAAACTCACAATCCAGCCCTTGTGGTCAGGGCACCTCTTTGAGAAATGTCACAGAGCAGCTTTGCTCCTCCTGTGGAACCATTTAAAGCAGGACGGTATAAAAATTCCTTGGCTAAACTCCAGAACTGCTGTCATTTTTCACTACTACTTTGTAAGCTTTCAAGCTAAGTTTCCATCCAATTCAGTGTGTTACCACTACAATTCAGTGTGTTACCACACCTACACTGAACTTCTCTGTTCCAGACTCTTGGAAACAGAGTTGGCAGTCAGCTGAGGTAAGGAACAAACACCTCATCACAGACCCCTGCAAGCATCAACCCGGCTTTGACCTAGCATGTTATGATTGGGCCCTCCTCAATCGCTATCGAACAGGCCATGGCCGGTGCGCCGCTATGTTCCATCGCTGGGGAGCCAGAGACGACCCGAATTGCCCCTGCGGCTACAGACAGACTATGACCCACATAGTCAATGACTGCCACCTCTCCAGATCCAAAGGAGGTCTCGAAACTTGACATCAGGCTCAACCTGACGCTGTTGACTGGCTACGGAAGAAGGGCAAACGCTAGAAGAAGAAGACCACTAGTTGCAATGTCTTCAGAGTAGATTATTGTGAGATTTCAAAATCACTTTTCCAGTTAAAAATGATCAGTTTTCCATTCACTTTATTTCTCCCCGATTTTATTTTATCCTCATATCATTGGGCATTAGTGCTGACAAAGATAGATACCTTGTTGTGTTGTTTGTCATATGGGTCCCATCATGAGGAGTTAAATGTCTCTTAAGTCAGTGTTAGGCAGAGGGAAATAGCTCAGCTGATAAAATGCAGGACTGGTATGCCTGAGGCTCTAGGTTCAATCCAAAGCTTTGCATATAATGGGATAGTGTTCTGGGTCTTCTCTCTCCCTCTCTCTCCCTCCGTCTCCGTCTCCTATAGGAAATTATATATCATATGAAATAAATAAAAAAAAAAATTTTAAAGTTTTAAATCAAACTCTTTTTCCCTAGAATGAACCTTTTCTTTCACTGAAAAGTCATATTTCTTTAACATTTTTTTCTGAAAGTCTGCCAAAATCCCAAGAAGTAAATACTTAGAACTTAACTAAAATTGTATTCGAAAGTTTAATCTCTTAAATGAACACACACAGAAGGCATGAAGAAATTTATAGATCAAAAGACAAAAATCACCAATAAATCTACTCTATATTGTTTGCCCCTCTGAATATAAATATGGATAAAAGTAGAAGTTGATGTGAACCTACAGTCATATTCATAAAATTAGGAGCATACTTCATATGAAGTCATTCATTGTTTCATTTGTACATAATACTGACAAAATATACTACATGTCAAATGAGGACTGATAGTACCCCATTCTGACATTCTGATTTCTGAGCTGCTATTCTGGTCTCAGCAAGGATACTGTCCTCTGTATCTTGTGGGTACAAGCTATACTGCAATATACACATTTATATGTAGTCTGATTACAGCAACATTCCTAGAAGTGGACTTGATTTATTCATATTTTTCAGTCAAGTTTAGTGCAACACGCTATATTTTAGAGATGTAACACATTTGCAGAGCTTAAAACATAAGTGGTTTTTATTCCTTTCAAGATTATAGTCTCGTAGGAAATCCAGGTACATAGCTCACAGCAGTCAGTTTGTTCATCTGCTCACTTATTCAACATTTAGTCACTGAGTCGCTCACTCTTACACTCTTTCTCTGTGTCTGAGGCACTGGCGTGAAGAAGAAAAACGAGATCATTGCTAATAACCACATAAAGAAAATAATCAACAGTATAATTTCAGAGATGAATGATCAGAATGATGACAAACAAAGTGGCTTGGCTACTTCAGTTTTCTTTAAGAAATAGCTTTTGGAGAGTCCGGGGATAGCGCAGCCGGTTAAGCGCAGGTGGTGCAAAGCACAAGGACCGGCATAAGGATTCTGGTTCGAGTCCCCGGCTCCCCACCTGCAGGGGAGTTGCTTCACAAACAGTGAAGCAGGTTTGCAGGTGTCTATCTTTCTCTCAGGAGTCGGGCGGTAGCACAGCGGGTTAAGCGCAGGTGGCGCTAAGCACAAGGACCAGTGTAAGGATCCTGGTTCGAGCCCCCGGCTCCCCACCTGCAGGGGAATCGCTTCACAAGCGGTGAAACAGGACTGTAGGTGTCTATCTTTCTCTCCCCTTCTTTGTCTTCCCCTCCTCTCTCCATTTCTCTCTGTCCTATCCAACAACAACGAGATCAACAACAACTACAAGAATAAAACAACAAGGGCAACAAAAGGGAATAAATAAATAAATATTTTTTAAAAAAGAGATAGCTTTTGGCTTCTGGTTCAGATGGCAAGAGCACAGGAAAGAAGATATTGCAGGTTAGATGTGAGCCTAGTGAGGTTAGAGAGAAGGCAAGATGGCTGGAGTATAGAAACACAGGCAGCATATCACTATGGACAGTAGGATAACAAAGGACTCCTGGGGTCAGGTGGCAGCACACCTGATTGAGTGCCTAGGTTACCATGCTCAACTAGGTTACCTGTGTCAGGACCCCGGTCCTCACCTGCAAGGTGCGGGAGGAATCCCACAAGAGGTGAAGCAGTGCATCCCAGGTCTCTCTTTCTCTTTGCTTATCTCTCTCTCCTTTGCTTCTCAGTTTCTCTCTGCCCTATCAAATTAAAATTAAATAAATAAGTTTTTTTAAAAAGGTCTTGTAGGCACCTGTGATGATGACAGTTTCTGTGGGCTCCGTCTGACACTTTTGTTTTCATATCCATAGACATAACCTTAAAATATTTCCAAAATATTATTTCATCAAGGGTCTAGGAACACTTCATTTTGTTGATGGATCATATTTTTTTTAAATACAGTGATGAAATGTAGTGGTGGTCTGTCCAGAAGTGTCTTTCCCAGTCTGCCATGTATTAGTGCTTTCAGCTTGCTTGCGCCATTGTACCTCATCTCCTTCCTGTTGGAAGCCGCTCCCAGTTGGACCTTTAAATATGAATCAGTGAATCCTGTTGTTTCATCCCAGGGAATCGCAACTGTCTTTGTTCATTTTTCAGTCTACATATTTCTAGTGTTCTACTCGGTTGCCTACTATCTGTTCATTTCCTCCTCCTTGCTTACTTTTAATTGAATTTTCAAAATGAACTCCACCTGCTCACTTGATGGTATTTATTATACTCACTTAGAAGTTAATTTAAAAATAATTAATATGTTCCAGTGACCAAGATGTACAAAGAAATGTATAATCATAATCACATTTCTCTTTTGAGTGCTGTCATAGGTCTGGGTGTTGTCACCTATTAGATTATTTCTTTTCAAAGCATTCAAGTTTAGCCTTTATGTTTTCATGGTTAATGTAAATTATGTTGATGCAGATTTCATTGTTTCTTCTTTTCTTGTCATTCAGTTCTTTGAATTCCAACTCACTAGTCAAGCACGTCCTTTGTTTGTCTTAGTAATCTTCATGCTGAGTTGACCCAAAGATGTATACGGCCCAACAAGAAATTAATCTCTGTTCTCTATAATATTCTAGTTGGTTATGAATTCCTCTACCATTCTGAGAGTTTTCATTACCACCTTGTTTTCTTTGTTTTAACCAGCTTTCTTCCCTGAATGGAGTCTTAGCAGATCATAGAATACCCAGCCATCTGACTTGCATCATTGTCCATTCCACCTAATTGACCATGAGACACCTGTCAACCTGTTTGTTATTTTGTCAGTTTATCTGGTTTTTTGTTGGTTTGTTTTTTGCCTCCAGGATTATCACTGTGCCTCAGTGTCAGCACTATGAATCCACTGCTTCTGGTGGCAAAAAAAAAAAAAAAGCCATTTTTACTGGATAGGATGAGAGAAATTGAGAGAGGAGGAGAGACAGAGAAGGAGAGAGACACCTGCAGACCTGCTTCACGACTTGTGAAGTGACCACCCGCCGTGCAGTTGGGGAGCTGGGGGCTCAAACTGGGATCCTTATGCCGGTCCCTGCGCTTCATACTATGTGCCCTAACTCAGTGCACCACCATCTGACCCCCCAAACTTTCCTTTTGTATTCTGAATTATGCCATTTAATTTTGCCTCTATCTAACTTGACATCTCTTTTTGGTATTCTTGCTAGAACTTCACTTTTTATTCAGTCTCACAAGTCCTGCCATTCATCTACTCTGCGTGATTATTAGCTACTGTCTGTTCAATCTTTGACTCCTGCACCTTTGCTTCTGTCATCTCTCTTAAGGGATTATCAAATTCATGCTCGCTCTGTGCTCTGTTCTATGGGATTGTCTTGACAATGTTCCATCTCTTTCCTCACTGGGCTGCGGCTGAGTGACTAGTTCACCCAGTACCCACTGCTCTTAATTGAACCTCAGCGTCACCTTCCCCCTTTTCTTGTGCCTCTCACATCTAAAATTTTCTTGAACTTCTGGCCTATGTCTCATAATTTTGAGTGAATGAATGTCTTCATTATCTTAGAGCTCTAACATTTCCCAAGTTCCGTTATGCATATTTTTCACTCAAGAGCATCTAGATACATTTTAAAATACGATTGCACAAGCCTTTTATATTTTAACTATTGATTTTTATTTTCATTATATTTTCATCATAGAACTTGATCCCATAATATATATATATATGTATATATTATTCTTTGAATGTTTATGACCTCATGTATGAATGAAAAAGTCATACATGTATTTTATGAAAGCTCTGTGAATATTTAAAATTACTGCTTTCTCTATTTTAATTTTTTTTAATTTCTTTATTGGGAAATTAATGTTTTACATTCAATAGTAAATATAATAGTTTGTACATGCATAATGTTTCCCAGTTTTCTGTATAACAATACAACCCCCACTAGGTCCTCTGTCATCCTCTTTGGACCTGTATTCTCCCCCCGCCCATCCACCCCAGAGTCTTTTACTTTGGTGCGATATGCCAATACCAGGTCAGGTTCTGCTTGTGTTTTCTCTTCTGATCTTGTTTTTCAATTTCTGCCAGAGAGTGAGATCACCCCATATTCATCCTTCTGCTTCTGACTTATTTCACTTAACATGAATTTTTCAAGGTACGTCCAAGATTGGCTGAAAACGGTGAAGTCACCAGTTTTTATAGCTGAGTAGTATTCGATGGCGTATATATACCACAACTTGCTCAGCCACTCATCTGTTGTTGGACACCTGGGTTGCTTCCAGGTTTTGGCTATTACAAATTGTGCTGCTAAGAACATATGTGTACACAGATCTTTTTGGATGGGTGTGTTGGGTTCCTTAGGATATATCCCCAGGAGAGTAATTGCAGAATCTTAGGGTAGGTCCATTTCTAACCTTCTGAGAGTTCTCCAGACTGTTCTCCACAGAGGTTGGGTCAATTGACATTCCCACCAGCAGTGAAGGAGGGTTCCTTTGACCCCACAACCTCTTCAGAATTTGCTGCTGTTACCTTTTCTGATATATGACATTCTCACAGGAGTGAAGTGGTATCTCATTGTTGTCTTTATTTGCATTTCTCTGACAATCAGAGACTTGGAGCATTTTTTCATGTGTTTCTTGGCCTTTTGGATCTCTTCTGTGCTGAACATTCTGTCCATGTCCTCTCCCCATTTTTGGATGGGGTCATTTGTTTTCTTATTGTTGAGTTTAGCAAGCTCTTTATATAGTTTGGTTATTAAACTCTTGTCTGATGTATGGCATGTAAAGATCTTCTCCCATTCTGTGAGGGGTCTCTTGGTTTGGTTTTTTAATTTAGTTTCATAGGTTTATGCTTGCCTTAGTCGTCTTTGTAATTGGATTCAATTCATTGAAGATGTCTTTAAATTGACGCAGAAAAGAGTTCTGCCAAAATTTTCCTCTAAGTATCTGATAGTTTCTGGTCTAACATCGAGTCCTTGATCCACTTGGAATTTCCTTTTTTATTTGGTGAAATATAGTGCTTCAATTTCATTCTTATGCGTGTTTCAACCGATTTTTTCCAACACCATTTGCTAAAGAGACCCTGGTTTCCATATTTAGTAGCCTGGGCAACTTTGTCAAAGATTAGATGTCCATAGGTGTGGAGGCTTATTTCTAGGCTTTCAATTCTATTCCAGTGGGCAATATGTCTATTCATGTTCCAGTATTAAGCAGTTATGAGATAATGGCCCTATAATACAATTTGAGATCTGGGAGTGTGATGCCTCCACTACTGTTCTTTTTCTCAAAATTGTCTTGGCAATTCCAGGTCTTTTCTGGTTCCAGATAAACATTTGTAGCATTTGTTCTGTTCTCCTAAAAAATGTGGTTGGGATATTGGTGGGGATAGCATTAAATTTGTAGATGGCTCTGGGTAGTGTACTCATTTTGATGAGATTAATTCTGCCAACCCATGAACATGGACTATCTTGTCACTTCTTTGTGTCTTTTTCAATTTCCTTCAGTAGTGACTCATAATTTTCAGAAGTCTTTCACTTCTTTGATTAAGTTTATTCCTAGATATTTTATTGTTTTTGTTGCTATAGTAAAAGGAATTGATGTATGGATTTCAACTTCTTCTAACAGTGTTTGCATAGAGGAATGCCACTAACTTTTAAATGTTACTTTTGTAGCTTGACGCCTTACTGTATTACCTGATGATTTCCAGAAGCTTCTTGCTTGATTTCTTAGTTTTTTCTATGTATACTATCATGTCATCTGAAAATAGTGAGAGTTTGACTTCTTCTCTTCCAATCTGTATCCCTTTAATTCCTTGCTCCTGCCTGATTGCTATGGCAAGAACTTCCAACACTATGTTGAATAGTAATGCTGGTAGTGGGCAGCCCTGTTTAGTACCTGATTGAGGGGAAGTGCTTCCAGTTTTTCACCATTGAGTATGATGTTGACTGTAGGTTTGCTATATATAGACTCCACTATCTTCAGGAATATTCAATTTATTCCCATTTTTGTAGTGTTTTAATCATAAAGGAATGTTGTATTTTATCAATGGCTTTCTCTGCATCTGTAGATATGACCATGTGGTTTTTTATCTTGATTTTATTGATGTGATGGATCACATTGATTGATTTACATACATTAAATCAACCTTGAATGCCTGGGATAAACCCCACTTGGTCATGATGAACAAGCTTTTTAATATACTGCTGTATCCAGTTGTCTAGAATTTTGTCCAGTATTTTAGCATCTATGTTCATCAGACATATTGGTCTGTAGTTTTCTTTTTCAGTTGTGTCCCTATCTGCATTTGGTATTAGAGTGCTGTTGGCTTCATATAAGTTGGAAGGGAGTTTTCCAGTGTCTTCAATCTTCTGGAAGACTTTTAAAAGTAGAAGTATTAGTTCTTCTTTGAAGGTTTTGTAGAATTCATTTGTAAAACCATCTGTTCCAGGACTTTTTATTCTTGGGAAGGGTTTTGATAACTGTTTCAATTTCATTAGCTGTGATGGGCTTGTTCATGTTGTCTAGTTCTTCTTTACTTAATTTTGGAAGTTCGTAGATATCTAGGAAATTGTCCATTTCTTCCAGGTTCTCTAGCTTGGTGGCATACAGTTGTTTATAGAAGTCCTGCTTAATATGCAGTGTCTGTTGTGATATCTCTTCTTTCATTTATGATCAATTTATTTGGGTTTTGTCCCTTTTTGTGTGTTGGGCTAAAGGTTTGTTAATTTTGTACACTCTTTTGAAGAACCTACATTTACTTTAATTGATCTTTTGTGTGGTTTTCTTATCTTCAATGTTGTTTACTTTTGCCCTAACTTTATTTATTTCTGTCCTTCTAGTTGCTTTAAGGTTCCTTTGTTCTTCTTCTTCTAGGTCTTTTAGATGTGCAATCAGGCTGTTTATTTGTGCTTTTTTCTTGTTTCCTAATGTGTGCTTGTATGGCTATGAACTTCCCTCTCTGTACTGCCTTAGCTGTGTTGCAAATATTTTGATAGCTTGTGTCTTCATTTTCATTGAATTCTCGAAACATGTTGATTTCTTCCTTTATTTCCTCTTTGACCCAGTAGTTGTTAAGTAGTTTACTGTTGAGTTTCCACATTTTGGTACTATTACTAATCTTTTATTGATTTTTGTGTTAGTTTCATTCCACTGTGGTCTGAGAAGATGCTTGGGATAATTCAATGCTCTTGAATTTGCTGATGCTGTCTTTGTGGCCTAACATATGGTCTATCCTTGAGAATGTCCCATGTGGACTTGAGTAGAATGTGTATTCTAGTTTCTTGGGATGAATGACTCTGAAAATGTCTAATAGTTCTAGTTTATCTATCTCCTTATTGAGCTGCCTGATTTCTTTATTGATTTTCTGCCTGGATGATCAGTCAAGTTGAGAGAGTCGGGTGTTGAAGTCCCCTACTATGACTGTGTTTCTGTTAATGCATTGCTGTAGCTCTTTCAGTAGATGCTTTATGTATTTAGATGGCTTCTCATTGGGTGCATAGATGTTAATAATTGTTAAGTCCTCTTGATGGACTGATCCACTGAGCATTAAGTAGTGTCCATCCCTATCTTTTTAAATTTTATTTAAAGTCTATCATGTCAGATATGAGAATAGCTGTTCCTTTCCTTTTTTTGTGGGCCATTGGCTTGTATGATAGTTTTCCAAGCTTTCACTTTGAGTCTGTGTTTGTGTTGTTGAATTAGGTGGGTTTCCTGTAGACAGCATATTGTTGGGTTGTGTTTTCTGATCCATCTTCCTACTCTGTGCCTTTAAGTAGGTGAATTCAGGCCATTGACATTTATTGATACCAAAGATATCAAATTCTTTCAAACTCTTTACTCACTCCTGTTATTATTGCCTTACCTAGTGTCTGGATGTTGACCTCATTATTTTGTGCTTCAACCTTTGGGGGGCTTTTAGCTGGACTCTTGTCCTGGTTCATTTCTCCAATATTTCTTCTTATTGGTTTAACCATTTTGTATAGTATGTTATGAGGTCCCTTTCTCAGTACTTTTCAAATTACTGATCATTCTTTCCTGGATTGACTTGTGTCTAAGTAATGTAATTAAAGGGTTCAGAGCTGTGGAAATTGACAGTTGTTTGAATATTATTTAACCCCTAACTTGGATCTCAGTGGCTTAACAGCCTCTTTTGTTCTTTTTCTGCCCTGTAGGCTATGGGAGCCTGAGGGCTTTTAAACTATAAGTAGGCTTCTTAGCTAAATCAGTGACTCCTGACCAAAAGATAAAGCAGGGTGGGGGCACCAGGTGGTGGTGCACCTAGTTAAGCACACACATTACAGTGTGCAAGGTCCCAGGTTCAAGCCCCTGGGCCCCACCTGCAGGCGGGAAAATTCACAATTGGTGAATTGCAGGTGTCTCTCTGTCTCACTCTCTAGATTTCTGGCTTTCTCTATCCAATAAATAAATAAATGTAGAAAAAAATTAAAGAAAAAAAAGCTGGGTGGAGCAGGGATAAGCCAGTGGTTATGCAAAGAGACTCTCACAGCCCCACAGCTAGGCCACTGAGGTATAAATCTTCTCCTGAGTTTCATGGTTAGTTCTCTGTCCCCTCGTGCCAGCACAGGGCCTCTTTCCACCTCCCACCCCCCCACCCCCACCTCATCCCCGCCCCACTGCTCCAGATTCTGAGGGCAGTAGCAATGAAGATTCACAGTTGCATTTGGTGAGTCTTAGGGGAGTTCTCTCCTCCCTTCAGCGGTCTTTTTGTTGGTGAAACAGACTAGCAGTCATATTTCAACTGGTAAACTGCTGGACTGTTACCAGCCTCTAAATCTCTTCCTAGGCTCCTCTCTGTCCAGGAGCCACACATGTTTGCACTCACTGGTGATTTGGTGGGTTCCTGAAGTCATTCTAGTCTTGTCTTGTTGAGGTCCTAGGTGGTCTTCTTTGGTATTTCTCTCTCTATTTTAATTTTTATTTGAATGTATTACATTCTGTGCTATTCTTTATTTCATTGTAAACATTTTTACATACTTTAAAAATCATACTAAATGTATCTTTTTCAAAACCTCGTAACGAGTGTTCAAATTTCACTTTGTTCTGTGTGTTAAATTGAGTTTAATGAAATTGCTTTCATTTGACACTTCATGCCTACAGTAGTGGCCATTGTTCGGTAATTCCAATTGATTCAATCTAATAAAGTAAAACCACTCTGGAAGAATATTTTCACTCCTGGGCAACTAGAGAAACAACTCTTACTAGAGATGAGTTCATAATAAAGTATTAAAAGACACCCAGTGGAATATTTCTTCAAGACACAGAGTCTCAGAAATAATAACAGGAGAACTAACACACTGATATTAAAACAATTTCAGAAGGGCTGTAAGAAATTCTTAGAGTACAAAGTGCAAAAGAAAAAAGTTGAAAAAAGACTTGAAATCATGAGGACAAGTAAGCTAGTGTGACTTTGAAAAGTTGGTTATATCATGATTCTTTAAAAAGATGGAAAAATTGAAATTTGTCTTCTTTGAATATTCATCCATCCAGCTACACTCTTGTATTTTATTCACTGTTTTGTAAATAAATTTTCCTTAATGTGTTTACTTTTAAAATACTAACGAAAATGTTTCAATGAGATTATTCTAGCAGTGAAAGAATTTCCATAAATAAATTATTCATCTTGAAAAGTCACAGCTTTATTTCACAGAAATAAAATATGAATGAAATAATTAATTTGAGGTATGCTATTCTAAGACATACTCTTTTTTTTGAGCATTGGAATTTTTTCTAATATTTTTATTTTTAATTTTTTTTATTTATAAAAAGGAAACATTGACAAAACCATAGGATAAAAGGGGTACAACTCTACACAATTCCCACCACCAGAACTCCATATCCCATCCCCTCCCCTGATAGCTTTCCTATTCTTTAACCCTCTGGGAGTATGGACCCAAGGTCATTGTGGGGTGCAGAAGGTTGAAGGTCTGGCTTCTATAATTGCTTCCCAGCTGAACATGGGCATTGACAGGTCAACCCATACTTACAGTCTGTCTCTCTCTTTCCCTAGTAGGGTGGGGCTCTGGGGAAGCAGGGCTCCAGGACACATTGGTGGGGTTGTCTGTCCAGGTTGAAAAGAGAGTTAACATACAAAGCCAAACAAATCCTAGTCATAGGATAGGAGTTAGCAAAGCTCTTTTTCACCTGTAATTACTTAGCAATCTAGGATTACAAATTTTCAGTCCCTTTGGAATCTCTGTCACCTTCACAATCAGTTGTTACACCTCTGTTCTATAGCATCAAACACAACCCCAGTCATTCCTGGACTGGGTGATACGCATACTTAGATGAGGCTGACACTCTCCCTGCCCTGAAAGAGTTTGCAGTGGTATACATGTGCCTGGTTATTAACACACATTCAAGTTTCTTAAAACTTAAGAGGGAATCCTTGGATTCTCATATAGATATGATGGGCCTAGACTTCTAATAGGTCCTTCTCCCCATCATCGCTTGTCACTTCCATCAAGAACATCATCATAATCCCTCTTGTGGGCCTTGCCCTCACTGTAAAGCAGCAATGGTAGGGATTGTCCCACTCTCCAAAGGGAGGCTGGGTCATCCTGCTCTGCCACTCAAGGAAAACTGGTCCTGAAATGAGTGCAGGCTAGAATGTTCTCAGCTGTGACCATGGACTGTGAGCTCAGACTGATAGGGCCTCCGAGGTTATGCAGGCTCCTGTGCTAAATATTAATATATATGGACCCTGGATTAGATTTTTGGGGTAAACAGTTAATTGTATTTATATAGTGTTTTCAAATTTATTAGGGAGCTACTCTCTACCCTAATCCAGCCCAGACAATGTTTTTGCTATCAAGCTCCGAAAAAACTACCAAAGTCATGGGCCCCTAAGAACATGACTAAGATAGATTTCCTAGCTTCTATCCACCTTAAGATCCCTGTTCTCATCTGCTCCATTTCTACTTTTTGGTTCCTGTTTATTGTTCAGTTTTACTATTCTGTCTTGCTTTATATCTTGCTGCCTTTCAGCCACCAAATTGTAGCTCCAGTTATGATTCAACCCTGACTTCCCTGGGCAGACTTCACCAATGTATCCTGGAACATCACTTCTCCAAAGTCCTACCCCACAAGGGAAGATAGAAACAGGTGGGGCTGCGTGGTGGTGCACCTGGTTAAGCACACATGTTATGGTGTGCAAGCACCCAGGTTCAAGCTCCTGGTCTCCACCTTTGGGGGGGAACATTCACAAGTGGTGAAGCAGAGCTGCAGGTATCTCTCTGTTTCTCAGCCTGTCTCCTCTCAAGTTCTCTTTCTCTATGCAATAATAAATAAACTATTTAAAAAGAAGAAGGAGGAGAGGAGGAGAAGAAAAAGGAAGAAGAAAGAATGAAAAAAAAGAAAGGGAGGGAGGGAGGAAGAAAGAAAGAAAGAAGCTGGCTGGGGCTATGGATCAACTTGTTAACATCCATGTCCAGCAGAGAAGCAATTACAGAACGCAGAACTCCCACCTTCTGTACCCCCAGAAGAATATTGGTCTATACATCGAGAGGGGGAGCAGTGTTAAGGGAGGATGGCCAGAGGGCTCTAAACTCCAATTCTATCAAGACCCCAAGACTGGAAGAGAGACAAGGGAAAAAGGAAGGACATTCAAAAGTAGCAATAGGTGTGGGTGTGACTTAGGAAGGGAAGGCAGGACTACAGGAAAAAATGGGCATATATACATATAGATAGATAGATAGATAGATAGATAGATAGATAGATAGATAGATAGATAGATAGATAGACAGATGGTTATAGAAATTATAGTCAACCCATATCTGTGACCTTGGGAGAACTACTGCAGTTTCCAATGGAGCGAATGGGGACACAGAACTCTGGTGGTGGAAACGGTGTAGAAATATGCTCCTGTTGTCTTATAATCTTATAAATCAATACTAAATCACTAGTAAAAAAAATTTAAGAGCATATTCAACTGTCTCGGATAAGCTCCCTGTTTTTCTTTTCAGCTTTCTCCTTCTCTTTCAAAATTCTCCCCATAGTCTTCACCTCAGAATCAGTCATTTTATATATATTTTTAAAAATTATGTCTGATCCTAACATTCTGCTAAAAAAATATTTTTTTTTCCCTTGTTTGAAGTAGTTTCAGGTAAGGAAGAGAGTAGGACAAGTCTTGGCTCAGTCTTTTTGTTTTGTTTTGTTTTTGGTTGGTAAGCTCTACATTTTTAAAATATTTATTTTATTTATTCCGCATGAGAAAGAAGAAGAGAGATCAGAACACCACTCTGGCACATGTAGTGCTGAGGATGGAAGGGGAGAAACAAGACCTGAACTGTAGCATCTACACTACTTCCCCAGCCACTCTAGATGACTCTAGATTACCATGGTGTCTGGACATTAAATCCACCACTCCAGACAGCCATTTTTCCTTTTCCTTTAAAAAAAATTTTTTTATTAGATAGGACAGAAACAAATTGAGAGGGGTGGGAGTGGAGAGAGAAGAGAGAGAGAGAGAGAGTTGCAGACCTGCTTCACTGCTGTTAAAGCACCCCCCCACCCCCCACAGGTGAGGATTGGGGGCTTGGATGCCTGGTCTTTGCATATGCTAATGACTGGGCTATTCTTCTAGGCCAAGGTCTAAGAGGTAGATCAGTCTGATCAGGTGGTTGGCACTAGAATGTTGGTGGTGGGCCTGATGCAGACTATATACATATCAAAATGTGAAGCTGTACTCTCAAAACTTTTATACTATTTATTAAACTGTACTCTTGAAAGCTTTATAGTACTTAAACCAATGGAGCATCAATACACTGTTATTTGAAGCAGCCAATACTAAGTTTTAGTTCTGGAACAAACATCTCCAATCTTTAAACTGTGGGATCCCTAAAATGAATCCAAAGACTTTCATTAGTGAAATTTTCTTTGAAAAAAAAAAAAAAAGAAAGAAATGTGTTTGCTCATGCAAGAGGAGAAAACACTGAATGTACAGACTTTGGGGAAGAGAGGATGGAAGAAGCAGTGAGATTCAGGGACTATGAACAGTGCAGTCACTCTCAAACATGATGGTTGCATGCCCTTGTCATTTTTTTTTTTATGTGTCTCTTATCAGAAGGAAGTGAGATGCAAGGTGATATGGTAGACGAGACTTCTGGTGTTTATGCATTGCCGAACCATTCTGACTTCCCTCAGTTCCTATTTCCCATCATAAGAAACTACAGGGTGACTTGGATAGAGAGACAAACCAGCAAGCTTTATGGCATTCAGCAAAAATAGTTGAGCAACTGTGACCGCTAGTTCAACACTCAGAAGTCTGGGAGGTTCCACAGGTCACCTTAGCCTCCAACTGGTCCATCTTTCCAGTCAAGGCTAGCTCTGGACCAAAGACCCAGTTTGTTCTGAGATGCTAGGTATCCAAGTCAAAATGACCTTCTGCCCCTCATCTCCCCTTCCCTCCGCCTCTTCAGAGAAAGTCCAGAGAGAAGTGTTTTGATGACTGACAGTAGAAGAAAAGACTCAAGAGGGCATGTTTGTGTAGACAATGCAAAGACTTTCAGAAACAAAGAACAAAGGGAAAAGTGAAGAAAAACAATTTGTTAAGTGAAATACATTCAGAACTTAATGAAGATCAGCCATCTTTAAGAGGATGAGTCAAGAAGAGTTACAAGTAGCCCAAGAACAGATGAGACAATAAAGAAGATACAAGCTGGGCTAGAGTGCTCAGCAAAAGAAGTCGAAAACGATGGCAGAACCTTCACACAAATGAAAGTTTTTTACGAGCACTTAGAAGTTCAATAATTGCAGCTGGAAAGAGCCTGTAACAACTTCAGGAAATAAAGTCTGAATAAAGTAATTAAAAAAATCAAGTAGGATAACCAGAGAAAAATATTAGTACATGTTTACATGTTGTCATGAAAATGTGCAGTAAACAAATACAGTACAGAGATAAATATGCTTTTGGTATATGTGGAACATATACATGTTTAGGATATCCCATACATGTGCTACATATCATGTCTACATATGTGTCAGCTTGTACGTAATATAGGCATAAAGATGACCATTGATTAAAGCTCCTATATGCCCAGCTCTCTGCATAGTAACATTATCTTCATATTGCTGGGAAGCTTTTTTTTTAAGTTAAATACAGAAATTAAATAGGTCTTCCTAGAATGGAAAATAAAGGCATGACATATGTACAAATATTTCATGAAATAGAAGAAGACCCATTCTTAGTCTAGGTTATCTAAGAAGCTAATAGGTTGAGACATACATGAGTTGACTAGTTGGTGATCTTCAAGCCAAAATCACTAGAATTTTCTAAATGACGATTATGATGCTTCACATTCTGATATTATCTGTTGCTGCAACATTTTTCCTCAGTAAATCTTCTATCAGAGATGTATGGCGAGTGGTGAAGTGGTTTCCCATCAGTTATTATCTTTCTTTTCATTTTTTTTTATTTGTGATTAATAGTAAGTTACAAGTTTATAGAATTATATAGTTTCACCCTGCCCCCACCACAAAAGCTTTGTGTCACTACCCTCCCACCTCCCAAAGAGAACCATTGTCAAAAAGTCTTAGAAATTGTTTGATGCCTGGGGTGGTGGCACTCTCACTGAATGCAGCATTATCATAGTCAAGAACCCAGGTCTAAGTCCCTGCTCCCCTCCTGCAGGGGGCAGACTTGCTTCAGGAGAGGGGAAGCAGGTCTCTGTCCTATGAAAGAAAAACAGGAGCAAATTGTCTGCCAGAAGTGGCGGCTCAGTGCCAGCACCAAGCCCCAGGAATAACCCTGATGGCAATTAAAAAAAATTTTTTTTTCAAGAAATTGACTACTTCTCTTTTTGTGTGTTTGTATCAATTTTCTAGATGCCACGTATGAGTGAAACCATCTTGTAGTTGCCTTTCATCTCTTACTTCACTAAGCATAATCACCTCCAGTTCCATTATTTTTTGTTCCAGATGACACAATATCATCCAATTTGATTGCAGAATAGTATACCATGGGGGTGGATATTCCATAAGTTCTTTAACTAGTCATCTGTCAGTCGGTATTTAGTCTGTTTGCACTCTGGTTGTTGTTGATCATGCAGCTATGTACATAGGAGTACATATGTCCCTTCGAATTAGTGTTTGCCTGTCCTTGGGATAAATACCTAAGAGAATAACTCTCTTTTTACAGTTACTTTCATCTCATGTCTCCTTTCCATCTGCCGTTGCGATTTTTGCAACAAATACTTCAAGTTCCAGATAACAATGATTTAATCTTTTATATCACCAAAAAGACCCAGACCTGCTCACTCCATTTCCAAAGCAGATGATGGTATCCTAACTTTCCCCTTGTATTTACCAAGCACTAGACTTCGTGAAGTTCCCAGAGTAGATCTTTTCTATTCCACAGACAATATGTTAAAGGCAAGTAGTATCAGTGGCCTTGTTCTGATATTTGTTAAATTCTTGTAACCATGCTGCTTTGTCATTGTAGGAAGTGTGCCTCAGGGAGAAGATGCATATAAAGTTATTTTGTTTCTCACTTGTAAGATAAAAGTTAAGAAAATGTTGGGCCCTGGGAAGTGGCACAGAGGATAAGGCACACACCTTACCAAATGTGCAGCCCCCACACCACATGAGGGCACTGTGGACAGTGCCAAGGTAACTCCTGGGATGGTGGCATGGCATTGTAGTGCCACTCTCCTACCTCTCTAAAAATACTGAATGAGAACATTAGGCTAGGAAGATGATGGTCCACTACCCAACACAGCATACACATTTAAATAAAAAAAAATAAACAAAATAAATGTTAAGAGCTCTTAAAAGTGAAAGTCAGTTTAACAGCAACTATAGGTCAACTTCTTTCTTTTCCTCTCTCTGTTGGTAGTCAGTGTCCTGTAAGTTCTTTTAGTTATTTATATTTTTTTATTGGATAGAGACAGAGAAATTGAGAAAGGGAGATAGAGAGAAAGAGAGACAGAGAGACACCTACAGACCTGCTTCACCACCTGTGAAGTGATTCCCTTGCAGGTGGGGAGCCGGGGCCTTGACCCGGGATCCTAACCAGTCCTTGTGCTTTGCACCACATGCGCTTAACCCGCTGTGCTACTGCCCAACTCCCCAGTAAGTTCTTTTAAATCTGAATCTCTGTTTTTCCCAAATTGTGAAATATCATTTGACAGCTATTTCATGTCACATTTTTGTGAAGATAAAAATAATAATCTGAAACCAGTGTATGTATCCTGTTTATTGTGCTATGAATGGAAAAGGAAAATCACCGTTTTAACGAATTATATAAATTCTGTGTAACTGTACAACTTATAGGGCATGTTTCTGCAATATAGAGTAAACTGTGTTAGTTAATACAGTCATTTTTTTTACATGCAGTACAGGAGAGTAATCAATCAATATCTTCCTCTCTATATAAGAATGTTTCTTGTGTAACTGAATCCGTGGTGAGGGAAAGTCGTGAAATTGTGTGGAGATCTTGAAAACAATGTGATCACGTTTCTGTCTTCAGACACCTGCAGGATGGGGGAAATCTGTGCCTTCAAGTCTATCTGTTTTCCAGTGGACACCAAGATGAGTCCACTTATGGAGTGCCTACTGTAGAGGCTCCTGTATCTGTTTCGGTGGTTTTTAATTGACTCAAATAAGGGATTCTTTGATTTCTCAGCTCACAGACTGACAGATGGCCGTTCACTGGAAATACTAAGGTAGACACTGTCTTTGAAATAACTTACATATGCTTTCAGATGCCAAAAGAAAACACATTGAGAGAGTCCGCATATCAAATACACAGCCTATATATTAAAAAGACTCTGTGTTTTAAAATCTTTGAGACATACAATTAATTTTCCCCCTCTCATATTAATTAACTAGTGATTTATATGACTACACTTTACTAGGAGTGTACATAAACACCATTCCCACCACCAAAAGACTGTGACCCATCCCTCCCACCCACTCCCACCCCCCACTGTCCCAGGAAGCTGCATGTCTACCCCTCACCACAGGGTTTTTACTTTGGTGCCCTACTTTCAATTTAGTCAGATCCTGCTTTTAGTTTCCCTTTCAGATCTTCTTTCTCAACTTCTGTTGATGAGTGGGATCATCTCATACTCATCTTTGTCTTTCTGACTTAGCTCACTTAATATAATTCCTTCTAGCTCCGTCCAAGATGGGTCAGAGAAGGTGTTGTACCCCTCCTACCCTATGGTTTTGTTAATTTATCCTTTCTTAAATAAAAAACAAATAATAAAAAAAACACATTGAAAGCACTTTTCACATTCCAACTTTTCACCTGCTTGCCCTCTTTGGAATGTTCAGAGCAGGATGTCCAATTGTTTCTCTTGACTGAAATTTTTGCACATTTAAGTGAGAATTTTTTCATTACCGCTATAAAAATAAGTTGATTTTCCAAAGAAAGACTGAAGCACGTAGAGCTTCGAGTGGATAAGCTTGACTGCATTTTGTTTCCTCCCATGGCATTTCCTAGATTTCTTGAAGAAAATATACCCTTGATTATGTAAGCTATCACTCACCATCTGTTTGCAAGATCCATTTACATACAAAATTATTCATTGCTGAAAATAAAAACTTGTGTTTTATTATCAATGTTAATCATTCTCAGTGATAAGAAAGAAATGATAGTAATATTATCATGTATTTATTACCCAAACGTGATTGATTATGCAGGCAAAACTACAAAGGTAATATTTAGGAAAAATACTCTCTTAATGAGTATAATTGAGCAGATATTTTTAAATTCCACAGCTAAAATTGGCTTGGAAAAGGAGAAACTAGTCAAAAGGTTACATGTTAAATAGCATCACGTGGAATGCTATATAATATTGGTGTTTTTAATTAAATCTTGTAAGGAATTGAAATCATAATTGAAATCATATCAACCATGGTATACAAATAAAATAGTTTGAAAGGCAAGCTCATAACACTGTGGTTTCCCTGTCAAAAAGAAAACTTATCAAAGTAAAAATGACCTTTTCATCTAGATGACTACCTTGACATGGTATTTACCTTTGAAAGGAAACTTTATTATGTTATAAACAACTAACGGCATGTTTTTCAACAGAAGAGTCTCATTACAGAAAAAAATAGTTGTTTTCAGAGTTGGGCAGTCAATATTTACACTTGTGATATGGAGTTAGCTTTAGACAAATATTAGAAAGAACGCAATAATTCCATTAGGTTCACAATTAATAAAACATTTTTTTGCAATTATATGCAAAAGGAAATAGTATAGAAGCAATAGGGAACTACAGAGATAGTAGACACCTAGAGACATGAGCACTACTTTTTCTTTTTTTTTTTCTTTTTTTCTTTCATTTATAAAAAGGAAACATTGACAAAACCATAGGGTACAACTCCATACAATTCCCACCACCAGATCTCCATATCCCATCCCCTCCCCTGATAGCTTTCCTATTCTTTATCCCTCTGGGAGTATGGACCCAGGGTCATTGTGGGATGCAGAAGGTGGAAGGTCTGGCTTCTGTAATTGCTTCCCTGCTGAACATGGACGTTGACAGGCCGATCCATACTCCCAGCCTGCCTAATAATTCTAGACTTAAAAAGATCAAGGGACCTGGCAGGTTTCTCCACAACAGAACACACATCTTACCATGTGTGAGACCCTGGGTATGAGCCTGGAACCACACGGGACCACCATGGATGGTGACAAAGGGGCTCCATGGATAGTGAAGTGGTACTTTGGGGGCTCTCTTCTTTACCAGAGCACTACTTAGCTTTGGTTTTTATTCAGTGTCAGTTTTTATTCATGTCTGCCAAGATTTTCTAAAACTCTACACAGCTTCTTGAAGAACCTATCTTTTTTTTTTTAATTTCTTTATTGGGGGATTAATGTTTTACATTCCACAGTAAATACAATAGTTTATACATGCATAACATTTCCCAGTTTCCCATATAACAATACAACCCCCACTAGGTCCTCTGTCATCCTTATTGGACCTGTATTCTCTCCACCCATCCACCCCAGAGTCTTTTACTTTGGTGCAATACGCCAATTCCAGTTCAGGTTCTACTTGTGTTTTCTCTTCTGATCTTGTTTTTCAACTTCTGCCTGAGAGTGAGACTGTCCCATACTCATCCCATACACTAGTCTCAGCTGCTGAACTGCCGGACTGTTACCAGCTGCTCCATCTCTCCCAAGGCTCCTCACTGTCCACAAGCAATCACTGTGAGTTGGTGGGTTCGTTCCAGTCGTTCTAGTCCTGCCTTGTTGCGGTCCCAGGTGGTCTCTCTCCTTTGGTGAAGAACCTATCTTGGGGAATAACTGTACATGGGTGAATGAGCACTCTGTGTTTCGTTAAATCATGCCCATTTTCAAAAGGATACAAACACACCCAGCTCAACACACACGCTCTGATTGGCAAAGACCCGGGTTCAAACCCCTAGTTCCCATCTTCACGGGGAAAACTTTGCAAACGATGAAGCAGTGCTACAGGTCTCTCTCTGTCTCCCTGTCTATCCCCCTCTTTCCTCTGGATTTCACCCTCTCTTTATCCAGTCTATAAGTAAATATTTATGAAATTTTTAATTGACCCAAATTACTGAAAATGCGACTTTTATCCACTCCTACTATTTAGTTAGGATTAATCATCAAACAGCAACGACTGGACATATTTAATAGACAGACAGTAATTAATTGTAATTATGCAGTAAGTATATGCATAAACATATGCAATATTTATACATTACATATGTACTCGTAAATATATAAGTACAGTCTGTAACCCACATATTCGAATGAGATATCATTTCACAGACCAGGTATTACAATATATAATTAGCATACATGTATTATATATAATATTTATTTACTTACAAGTAACTAATATGTGTTAGTAATCATATAAACACGCTAATACATTTCATTTATTGACAATGTATCATTAGATTTGACTCATATTTAAATATTGAAATAACATCTGGATACATTGAATCAAAAATTGTTATTGATGGGCGGGGCAGTGGTGCATCCTCTTGAGTGCATGCTACCAAGCCCCTAGTCCCAGCCTACAGGGGAGAAGCTTTGCTAGTGTTAAAATAGTGCTACAGGTATCTCACTCTCTCTCTCCCCTGTCTAACTTCCCCTCTCTCTCCGTTTCTCTCTGTCCTAAAAGAGAGAGAGAAGGTGGCAACTGGGAGCAGTAGGTTCTTTGTGTAGGTGCCAAGTGATAATCCTGCTGACAGCATAGATAGATAGATAGATAGATAGATAGATAGATAGATAGATAGATAGATAGATGATAGATAGATGATAGTTATTCCACTTCCTCCTTTTCACGTGTCTGATATGACTTCCAGTAACTCTGATCTGTATGTCTCATAGACCATCCCTGTCGGTCAACACTAGTCACAAGCAAACCTGGTGGCACACTAGAGCTATCAGCTTAAGCAGCCTTGAACTTAACCTCAGCTCTGCACTTTTTAGAGACATGTATCGGGAGTTTCTTTTATTTTTCAGACTCTTTGAGTTTGTATTTTCTGTCACTAATAATCAGAAGTATCCTACTGTATGTTCTGTGACTACGCTTAGCGTACTGGTTTTACTTGTAGCCTTGTCAAAAAAAAAAAATGAAGTTCTGCAGTTCCTTTAAACATTTTATGGTTTTCTTTTTCTTTTCTTTCTTTTTTTAAAATTTATTTTATTTTATTTATAAAAAGGAAACACTGACAGAACCAGAGGATAAGATGGGTACAACGCCACACAATTCCCACCACCCCTTGATAGCTTTGCTATTCTGTAACCCTCTGGAAGTATGGACCCAAGGTCACTGTGGGTTGTAGAAGGTGGAAGGTCTGGCGTCTGTAATTGCTTCCCCACTGAGCATGGGCATTGACAGGTTGATTCATACTCCAGCCTGCCTCTCTCTTTCCGTAGTGGGGTAGGGTTCTGGGGATGCAGAGCTCCACGACACATTGGTGGGGTCGTCTGTCCAGGGAAGTCTGGTTGGCATCATGGTAGCATCTGGAACCTGGTGGCTGAAAAAAGAGTTAACATATAAAGCCAAACAAATTGTTGACTAATCATGGACCAAAAGGCTAGAATAGTGCAGATGAAGAGTGGGGGGGGAGGGCTGTTTCCGTTTTGTAGATAGCTAATAGGCATATTTTAGTTATATTCCAAAGGGCCCGTGGCTATACTAGTTTTTTTTTTTCCCCAGAGCCTGTAGTCTGATATGCAGGTGGATCCAAGTTATTGTCTGGGGAGATGATGTCATGGCTGGAAAAAGGACCAGAAAGCTGGATCAGGGAACAGAGTAGCTCACAAATGTGGGGAAGGTATATAAATATTGTTGACTGTAAACCCCATCAATTTGATGTGATCTGGGCCCAGATTCAGCTTAGAAGCCTATGTGACCACTGCATCCCTGTAGATCTCAGCTCACATTCTGTGGTCATGAGTAGGAACATTTAAAGCTGCCCCAATATAGAACCCTTCTTCCTCAGGTGTAGCATAGAGTATGTTGTCCTGCCTCCCTTCGGAGGATGGAACATTCTCTGCTGTTGTTGATCCAAGTTGAGGGCAAGGTCCTATGGGGGCCCACAAAGGGGTCTATTTTGTTGTTCCTAATAGATACGACCAGTAACAATGGAGAGAGGAATTTATTTGATGTCTAGGCCCATTATGCCTTTTTGGGAATCTCAGGACTCCCTGTATAGGGTTCCAGCTGATGGGGTGGCCTGATAGTGACTAAAGAGTCATCATTAAAGTATGCCAGTCTGTTGCCCTTATTCAGCTTTTACAGTCCTTGCTTTGATAAGGTTAGCTTTGGAGTGAGGGAGGGAGGTGTAATAGGAAGTAGGTGAGGAGGGTATGTAAGTCTAAGTAGACACTATTTCATTATGAACTATACTGACTCCCTGCAGACTATTGTGTGCTTTTGTTTTCAGGTATATAGTTTGTCCTAATTTATGGTTACATGTGAACATATGCCCTGTCTCACAGGACCTTGTCTATATCTAGGTTTTGGGACTTTGTTAGGAAGTGAACCACCTGGAATGGAATTAGAGAATACTATGAAAGGAAAGGTCTCACCTGAGTAATGAGGGTGAAGGGTTAACATTCCACACCTGACGTCTCTGAACACAGTCTGAGGTGAAGCATGCTGAGATGGTATTCGTTGCATTGATTAGGTTGGGATCGGTGGATGCAATATCATTTGGTATGAATTGAGAGAATCATGCAGGAAAGTGAGCCCCACTGTAGGGTTTCAGGACTGGGGGAAATATAGGCTCTATAGAGGAAGCAGGAGGTTCCTGCTGTCTTAGGGTTTAAGAAGGCAAGAGATAGTTGTTGCTATAATCACATTATTTGGCAATTGGGTTAACTTTGAAATATCCCTTTGTTAGGATTTGCTGTATCATACACAACATCACCATAATGTATGTCCTTTGCCATTATTTGTATATAGATTATGTATTTATTGGGGGATTAATGTTTTACTGTTGACAGTAAATACAATAGTTTGTACATGCATCATTTCTCAGTTTTCCAGTACAACCCCCACTAGGTCCTCTGTCATCATTTTCTGGGACCTGTGCTCTCTCCCTACTTCCCACCCCAGTTAGCCTTTGATATAAAAATGGTACTAATAGATGTGGAAACAATAAATTCTTTGAGATAAGAATGGAAAATTATAAAACATAAACTTATCTTTGATTGGGATAGTGCTGCCCTGGACAAAACATCATGCATTCTGTATGGCATTTTAATACATATATAAATGAATAGCATGGCATAACAGAGCCAAAATAGCATATGCCGCTTTATTAACTTAATCTGAAAAATGACACTCATCCATGTAAATTGTGGTTCATTTCTATAAAATCACACAAGATCCACTGAAAATATATATATATCAATCATCACTTCTTCTTAAACTTTATTTTGTTCCTACCCAAAGTAAAATTCATTGCTGACTGTAATTGGATTCATAAGATATCACTGAAAACCTATCAAATATGACAATGTAATCATTCCACTGGGAAATAAAGATCTATTTTTCACAAGGTGGATGATTCTTGCTTTTGAGTAAGATTTTTACAATATATATTTTTTTAATTAATGAAGAATTCACATGATTTTCCATCTTCTTAGTCAAGGAGGTAGACAAGTAAAACTGACCTTATTACTCCTTTTATGTAATTATAAATCTCTAAGTTCTAGAGACTGTGTGTCATTTGTACCAATGATGAAAATGTGCCTATGAACCTGATTCTATGAGTACTAAGGAAGATCTTGGAAGAGAAATACGTAATTTCATTTGGGTATTATCCTTAAAGAGTTCTCTGCATTTTTTTTTCAGTCTTACCCATGTTCCCTGTCTTGGGATACTGGTAACTAAGCAAGGCCTTCCATTCCCCAGAACTATTAGGTATAACGACAGCCCAACATCAGTAATGTTCTGTTGACATCTACTAAGATGGTGATCTTGGAAGTAGACACAACAGTGATCAATTGGTTGGTGTCTGGTTGGATGGTTCATAGCTGACATCTAGGATTTGATTCCAACATGCAGTTATTCAGCCATACAATTTGATTTAATAAAATCACTTTTGTAGATCAGTTATTGAAATTCTGTGGATGCTGTTCCTCATAACCATTTATAGTTTGTCCCTATATCTGAATCCCTAGTCAGGACTATGGTTGATTTCTACTTAGATTTTTAACGTAGACTTCAGTGGCATTCATTCTGTAGCGAAGAACGCTATAGTTTAACTAAAATAGTCATATGCAAGTAGAAAATCTTGAGTAGTCAATACATGAGAAGTGTTGCCCCTGAATTTGTACCAAGTAGTAGGAAGCTTCTCAGTGAGTAGCTTTGCCATTAGTTCATGTGAGCATGAATCTAGCAACCACTAGAATTCTGCTTTCGCTCAGCTACCAAATTAAAAGCTCAATCACAGCCTTTCTTACCAAACATCTCATTGTTTTCACAGTCCTAGTCTTTGTATCCTTGTTTCTGACATTGCTTTCTTGCATTATTAATTTTCCATTGCTTCATGTCTTTTGACGTCTGTCAGAAGTTGTCTCAGATACTGTGCAGAAAGCCTGGTATAGAGTTGCTAATGTGAGTGTTGATGTCATTAGCATATTTTGTTTGTTCTTTGCTAGAAGGGCAATTCTCTCCTGGCATTAAACCCTTCAAACTAACCCGTATACACTCCACTGGTCTAAATACAAGTTGTTAGCTTCAGCGTAATATAACAGAGTTAGGGAGGTTAGATTTAGTTCCATGATTTTTCTTCCAAACATAAATAAAAACCATAAATTGAATTGCCTCTGGGTACTTTGACAGTTTTTAATGCCTTTACATCTGTGTTGATTATAAAAACTTATCCCAAGATGCAAAATTTTATGTGCAAGTATGATATATTATATAGTCAATTCAAATTTAAGATTTTTTGCACTAAGAAATAGAGTGACTTTGACTTGGTGAATTCTTTCTCCTAAAAACATAAAGAACAAAGTCCTCTTGAGAATGAATTAAAGTGTTATGGGCTTTGCAGTTCACTGTTAATATGAATAGAGGCATAATTGAATAAACCACAATTTAATTTTACTTTTTATTTTTAATTAAACTTTAATGATATCTGATTGCTATACCCAAAAACTGAATATTTAGTGTATGCAACTTGATACATTTGAAGAGATTATCATTAAAAAGTAAGTCCAGCCTTTTCTGACTCCTTCATCACCAATGGAGCAGAAGTCTGGAGTACATCAACAATCCACCTCTATTGAGAAGGTATTCTAATACAGTACAGTACTTCTCATCTTTTTCAGGTAAGGTGGTCACATGTGGATATATCCTTCCAGGGCCTGTGGCCAGACAAAATTAACCCAACCAAAGAACAAAGTATATTTCTATTTGTTTTTATTTTATTTTGAAGCCATTTGGTTTTTCTGTTTGTTTGTTTGTCTAATTTTTTATTTCTAAAAAGGAAACATTGACAAAAACCATAGGATAAGAGAGGTACAACTCCACACAGTTCCCACCACCAGAACTCCGTATCCCATCCCCTCCCTTGACAGCTTTCCTATTCTTTATCCTTCTGGGAGTATGGGCCCAAGGTCATTGTGAGATGCAGAAGGTAGAAGGTCTGGTTTCTGTAATTGCTTCCCCACTGAACATGGATGTTGGCAGGCCAATCTATACTCCCAGCCTGTCTCTCTCTTTCCCTAGTGGGGCAGGGCTCTGGGGAAGAAGGGCTCCAGGACACATCGGTGGGGTTGTCTACCCAGGGAAGTCCGGTTGGCATGTTGGTAGTATCTGGAACCTGGTGGCTAAAAAAAGAGTCAACATATAAAGTCAAAGAAATTGTTGACTAATCATGAAGCTAAAGGCTGGAATGGTTCAGATGATGAATTGGGGAGGGGGGGGAGGTCTCCATTTTAAAGATAGTTAGTAGGCCTATTTTAGTTACATTCCAAGGGGTCCTGAAACTGAGGCAGCCTGGAACAAACACTCCTACTCATGACCACAGAATGTGAGCTCAGATCTACAGTGATGCAGAGGTCACAAAGGCTCCTAAGCTGAATATGGGCCCCAGATCGCATCAACTCAATGGGGTTTATAGTCAACAATATTTGTACACCTTTCCCACATTTGGGAGCTATTCTGTTCCTTGATCCAGCTTTCTGGTCCTTTTTCCAGCCATGACATCATCTCCCCAGACAATAACTTGGATCCACCTGCATATCAGTTGTCAGGCTCAGAAAGAAAAGAAAAGAAAAGAAAAGAAAAGAAAAGAAAAGAAAAGAAAAGAAAAGAAAAGAAAAGAAAAGAAAAGAAAAGAAAAGAAAAGAAACCATTTGTTAATTTGTAATTATTAGTGGTTTGAAAGATTGTTAGATCTGAAGGTGTAGTTCCACACCATAGCCATCACCTAGTTCTCTGCCCCTACCCTCCCAAAGATAATCACCAGACTTCTCACAATGCCTTAGAGACAGTCTGTGTGTTTGTTTCTGACTTTTGTTTGTTTCTTTTGTTTGGGGAGATTCATATGTATAAGTTCACATAGGAGTGACGCCATCCAGGAGTTGTCTGTCGCCTTGCATAGGTGTGACTAAGCAGAATCACTTCCTGTTCCATCCATTTTGTCCCAGATGGCAGCACTGTTTCACCACTTGTGAAGCTTCCCCCCTGCAGGGGATGGCCAGATCCTTGCACATGGTAATGTGTACAATCAAATGAACTGAGTGCACCACCACTGGGCCCTCATTTACTATATTTCACTGTCCTGTTCAAGTTCCTCAAATAAGCCCTTTTTAGAATTTGGCACAATGAAAAGTTTTTTCCTAAAAAAATCAATATTTTTTTATTTCTTTGAAAAGGAATATTCCTTTATATTCACTATATATTTGCAGGCATGGTTAGAAAGGATTGTATTCTGGTCTCTTGGAAGCTCAGAATCAACTTATTGTTAAACATTGTACTAGAGTAATAAAAAAAATGTAATCAATCTCTAGTCCTAATTCACACTCTATCCATGTGCATTTTAGTTAAAATGTGTTCAGCCTTAGACACCTTTCCCTTTTTCTAGATTTCTTATCTCAGTCAAGGATGCTTCTAGAGGAAAAAGAGGCGTACATCCAGAAATGATAATAGGTGTAGGTGTGACTTGGAAAGGAAGAGAAGACAGAGCCATGGAAAAAAAATGAGCAAATATATACAAATATAGACATACAGTTGTAGAAATAATAGTCAGCCCATAGCTGCAATGTTGGGAGAACTACTGTAGATTCCAGTGGAGGGAATGGGGACGCAAAACTCTGAGGATGGCAATGGTGCTCAATTATACCCCTGTTATCTTAAAAGCTTATATATCCACATGAAATCACTAATCAAACTGAAAAAGAGAGAGAGAGAACTGGCACACATTAACTTGTAAAACAATGTAATTTTTTTTAAAAGGATGCTTTCGTTTGTTCCTGATTTATCTGACTTTTGTGATCCATGCACCCCCCCAAAAAAAAAGTCATTAGGTTCAACAAAAGGAAAGAAGAGAGAGTGAGGTGTTGAGGTTTTACAAGGAAAATTTACTAGAAACAGAGTAGCCCTCCTTGGAGGGAAGGGAGAGGAGAGAGGTCAAGAGGTGCTCCCTTGAGCAAGGGCATCCTTGACTGAGGTGCCTTCCTTGATCAAGGACCCAGGTCCTTAAAAAGATCTCCGTTAGCTCTGCTGTCCGTGGCGGTTCACAGGTTGCACCCACATTCACCCCACCAGCCCCTGAGGTGGTCCCTCTGGGGTTTGTGTGGAAAGCTTGTTCTCTGTGCAACTGGATTTATTGTCACTTCTGCAGTTTCAGGAGTGTTACCTGCTTGACTCATTGGAACATCTTGTATCTTTTGATAACATGGGAACCAAAGAGGTTTTGATCTTCTGTCTGGGTCCCCTCTCCCTACCTGCAGCACTGTCCCTTGCTGCCTCACACTGACTTAGACCTCCTTAAAAACACTTGGTATGAGTGCCAACCCACCACATTTTGAAGTCCCACTTGCCACCAATCTCCTGGACCCACTCAAGGAACACAGGGTAAATGGGAGAGGAGCCTTGTCCAGAACTGCCAGCTCTCAAAGATCTGGTCTTTGTCTAATCTTTCTGTGCTTTCCACTCAGACTTTCTAGAAAACTTTCAGAACAACTGGAGGCCATCTGACCCAAACAGTCGTGAAGCTTAGTAGTTCAGAGGAATGACTTGAGTCCATACGGAGTGGAGTCACAACTGTTAAGATGAAATCAGTTCCTTTAATGAGACACTTGAAGATTTGGTTCCATTTACATAGATTAGTTTGGGGTTCGGTGGGGGAGAGTAGGAGGAAAGTCTCCAATGCTATATAACTAATAAAAATTAAGGAGAAGGTGAAGATTGCAACATTAAAGTTATGCTGAGCATATGATCCATTTAAAGTTGGCACTGAAACAGGTATGAAAGCAATCCAAGGGGTTCTCACTGTTCATTTGGAACACTGGCAAAGGGGGCTGGCATAGAGCAGTGGGCAGTGAGGCAATGAGGGTATGTAGATTGTGATCATAATGATGCTTAAAGGTCCCCATGTCAATAGCAGAATCACCACCAGGTAATGAAAGCAGACTGCTTGATCAGAAATAGCTCTCTCATTTGCCTCTGGAATATGTCCCAATTTGTAAATTAGGAACATAAAAAAAATTGATTCTGCTTCCTGGTGTTTTTTACTGTTAGCAAAACTAGCTGGTAAAATAATGGAAATGTTGTTTTTTTTTTTCTCATGGATCACTCAAGTGCAGAAATAATGGGACTCATTATAATCCAACAGAGCCCATCACTTCCATGCATTTAGCCAGGCTGGCGTTCTCCATCAACATTTCCTTGGGGTGTGCAAGTGGTGACATTTATTGCAGTGCTTTACAGACAAATCGTGTTTTGCTATTATTTTAAACATTCTGTCAACAACAACAAAAGGACAGTGTATTTGGCTTATAACCATGATCATAAAAGTCCAAGAATAGATGATAATTATAAAAGATGGTTGTAGGATAATTTTCATTCCCTGATCCTGACTCTGCACTAGAGTGATTAACAGTTAGTGATAGACTTTGCATTAATTGTCAGGAACTGTCAATAATGTACAAAGTGTGTGTGTGTGTGTGTGTGTGTGTGTGTGTGTGTGTGTGTGTGTGCATGTGAGTGAGAGAGTCTGAAATCTGCTTTTAGAAGGAAATTATGTCTTCCTTATATGACTTTTATTTTTTTAGTTTTGTTCCACTTGGTCCTTTTCATCCTAAGAACACTATAATTACCTTGGTACACCTTCCTAAATAGTCACAAAGCACATTTATTCTAAGCAGAATAGTTAGGTGTGTGTCACATATGTGGTCAGATGTGTATGATATAAGTAAAACTAAAAACAAGAAAAATAACGATTTTTTAAAAATTGTATCTTATAATAGCTCAATTCAAGATAAAAATGCAGTCCGTTGGGAGTTGGGTGGTCAAGTGCAGTGGGTCAAGTCCAATCATAAGGAAAACAAAACCAAAAGCAAAAGGAACCACCTCCTAAACAGGGAGACTCCTTACATAACTGGAGATATTTTTATTTATTTATTTTTTTTGACTTTCCCCTTTTTTTTAAATTTTTTATTTAAGAAAGGATTAGTGAACAAAAACATAAGGTAGAAGGGGTACAACTCCACACAATTCCCACCCCCCAATCCCCATAATACCCCCCCTCCCATGGTAGCTTTCCCATTCTCTAGCCCTCTGGGAGCATGGACCCAGGGTCCTTGAGGGTTACAGAAGGTAGAAGGTCTGGCTTCTGTAATTGCTTCCCCGCTGAACATGGGCGTTGACTGGTCGGTCCATACTCCCAGTCTGCCTCTCTCTTTCCCTAGTAAGGTGTGTCTCTGGGGAAGCTGAGCTCCAGGACACATTGGTGGGGTCTTCAATCCAGGGAAGCCTAGCCAGCATCCAGGTGGCATCTGGAACCTGGTGATTGAAAAGAGAGTTAACATATGAGGCCAAACAATTTGTTGAGCAATCATGGATCCCAAGCTTGGAATAGTGGAGAGGAAGTGTTAGGGAGGTACTCACTGCAAACTCTAGTGTACTTCTGCTTTCAGGTATATATTTTGCAGTAGTTTATGGATACGTGTGCACATAAGCTCTCTCTCACAGAAACTGGTGTATATCTAGATTATGGGACTTTGTTAGAAAGTGAACTACCTGAGATGAAATTAGAGTGTACTATAAAAGGAAAGGTCTCACCCGAGTAATGAAGTTGAAGGGTTGTCATTCCACACGTGAAGTCTCTGGATACAGTCTGAGGTGAAGCATATTGAGGTGGCAATCGTTGCTTTGGTTAGGTTGTGATCGGCGGATGCAATATTATTTGGTTCGGATTGGTAGATGCATACAGGAAAGTGGGCCCTATCCAAGGGTTCCAGGACTGGGGGAAGTAGGGGCTCTATAGTAAAGATGTGAGCTTCCTGCTGTCTTAGGGTTCAAAAAGACAATCGATAGTTAATATTATCATCACTTTATTTGTTAATTGGGTTAACTTTGAAAAGTCCCTTTGTTAGGGTTTGCTGTACAGTATCCAGTATCTTGTATATAGCTGTGCTATTGGATGCTTCTAATGTACTTGGTCTAGGCTTTTGAGAGAGTCCGCATATCAAATACACAGCCTATATATTAAAAAGATTCAGTTTGTCTTTTGAGAAACTTTGAGACATACAATTGATTTCCCCCTCTCATATTAATTAACTACTGATTTATATGTCTACATTTTGCTAGGAGTGTACATAAACACCATTCCCACCACCAAAGGGCTGTGACCCATCCCTCCCGCCCACTCCCACCCCCCACTGGCCCAGGAAGCTACATGTCTACCCCTCACCACAGGGTTTTTACTTTGGTGCCCTACTTACAATTTGATCAGGTTCTGGTTTTAGTTTTCCTTTCAGATCTTCTTAGTCAGCTTCTGTTGATGAGTGGGATCATCCCATACTCATCTTTATCTTTCTGACTTAGTTCACTTAACATAATTCCTTCTAGCTCTGTCCAAGATGGGTCAGAGAAGGTGGGTTCATTGTTCTTGATAGCTGCATAGTATTCCATTGTGTATATATACCACAGCTTTCTCAGCCACTCATCTGTTGTTGGGCACCTGGATTGCTTCCAGGTTTTAGCTATTATGAATTGTGCTGCTATGAACATAGGAGTACACACCTCTTTTTGATTGGGTGTTATGGAGTCCTTGGGGTATACCCCAGGAGAGGAATTACTGGGTCATATGGAAGGTCCATGACTAGTCTTCTGAGAGTTTTCCAGACTGCTCTCCACAGAGGCTGTACCAATTTACATTCCCACCAGCAATGTAAAAGGGTTCCTCTGTCCCCACATCCTCTCCAGCATTTGTTGCTGCTGTCCTTTTTGATGTATGCCATTCTTACAGGAGTGAGGTGGTATCTTAGTGTTGTCTTAATTTGCATTTCTCTGACTATCAGTGACCTAGAGCAGTTTTTCATATGTTTGTTAGCCTTTTGTATCTCCTCTGTGGTGAATGTTTTGTTCATTTCCTCTGCCCATTTTTGGATGGGGTCATTTGCTTTTTTGCGGCTAAGTTTGCTGAGCTCTTTATATATTTTGGTGATTAGTTTCTTGTCTGATGTCTGGCATGTGAAGATCTTCTCCCATTCTGTGAGGGGTCTCTCTGTTTGTTTAATAGTTTCTTTGGATGTGCAGAAGCTTTTCAATTTGATGTAGTCCCATTGCTTTGTTTCTGCTTTAGTCTTCCTTGCAATTGGGTTTGATTCATCAAAGATGTCCTTGAGGTGTATGTGGGAAAGTGTTTTACCAATGTTTTCTTCTAAGTATTTGATTGTTTCTGGTCTGACATCTAGGTCTTTGATCCATTTGGAGTTGATTTTTGTTTCTGGTGAGATAAAGTGGTTCAATTTCATTCTTCTGCATGTTTCAACCCAGTTTTCCTAGCACCATTTATTGAAGAGATCCTCCTTTTTCCATTTAATCCTTTGTGCCCCCTTATCAAAGATTAGATGCCCATAGGTGTTGGGATTTACTTCTGGGCTTTCAATTCTGTTCCACTGGTCTGTATGCCTATTTTTGTTCCAGTACCATGCTGTTTTGATGATGATGGATTTATAATATTGTTTAAGGTCTGGGAGTGTGATGCCTCCATTTCTGTTTCTTTTCCTTAATATGGTTTTGGCAATTCTAGGTGTTTTCAGGTTCCAGATAAATGATTGTAGTGTTTGTTCTATTCTCTTAAAGAAGCTTGGTGGAACTTTGATGGGTATTGCATTAAATTTGTATATGGCTCTGGGGAGAATATTCATTTTGATGATATTTATTCTTCCAATCCATGAGCATGGGATATTTTTCCATTTCTTGGTATCAGTTTCTATTTCCTTGAGTAGCGACTCATAGTTTTCAGTATACAAGTCTTTCACTTCTTTGGTCAACTTTATTCCTAGGTATTTGATTGATTTTGCTGAAACAGTAAATGGGAGTGATTTCTGGATGTCTTCTTCTTCAGATTTAGTGTTTGCATAAAGAAATGCCACTGATTTTTGTACATTGATTTTGTAGCCTGATACCTTACTATATTGCCTAATAACTTCCAGTAGTTTTCTGCTGGATTCTTTAGGTTTTTCTATGTATACTATCATATCATCTGCAAATAGTGAGAGCTTGACTTCTTCCCTTCCAATCTGTATCCCTTTGATTTCTTTCTCTTGCCTGATTGCTATGGCAAGAACTTCCAATACTATGTTGAAGAGTAACGGTGACAGTGGACAGCCCTGTCTAGTCCCCGATCTGAGGGGGAATGCTTTCAGCTTCTGTCCATTGAGTATGATGTTGGCTGTAGGTTTGCTATATATAGACTCCACTATCTTGAGGAATTTCCCATCTATTCCCATTTTTTGTAGAGTTTTGAGCATGAATGTGTGTTGGATTTTGTCAAAGGCTTTCTCTGCATCTATTGAGATAATCATGTGGTTTTTGGCTTTGCTTTTATTGATGTGGTGAATGACATTGATTGACTTACAGATGTTGAACCAGCCTTGCATTCCTGGGATGAATCCCACTTGGTCATGATGAACAATCTTTTTGATGTGTTGCTGTATCCGGTTGGCCAAGATCTTGTTTAATATTTTGGCATCTATGTTCATCAGTGATATTGGTCTGTAGTTTTCCTTTTTTGTTCTGTCCCTATCAGCTTTTGGTATCAGGGTGATGTTGGCTTCATAAAAGGTGGAAGGGAGTATTCCTGTTTCTTCAATCTTATGGAATAGCTTAAGAAGTATGGGTATTAACTGTTTGCTGAAAGTTTTGTAGAATTCATTTGTGAAGCCATCTGGTCCAGGACTTTTGTTGTTGGGGAGATTCTTAATAACGGTTTCAATTTCTTTGTCTGTGATTGGTGCATTTAGATTTTTTAGTTCTTCTTGGTTCAGTTTTGGAAGTGCATAGGTTTCTAGGAATTGTTCCATTTCTTCCAGATTCTCTAGCTTGGTGGCATATAGTTCTTTATAGAAGTTTTGCAGGATTCTCTGGATTTCTGTGGTGTCAGTTGTGATATCTCCTGCATCGTTTACAATTCTATTAATTTGAGTCTTCTCTCTTTTTTGTTTGGTGAGTCTGGTTAGGGGTTTGTCAATTTTGTTTAATCTTTCGAAGAACCAACATTTGGCTTCATTGATCTTTTGTATGGTTCTTTTATTTTCGATGTTGTTTATTTCTGCTCTAACTTTAGTGATTTCTGTCTTTCTGGTTGCTTTAGGGTTTCTTTGTTCCTCTTCCTCTAAGTCCTTGAGGTGTGCAGTAAGGTCGTTCATTTGGGCTTCTTCTTGGTGTTTAATATGTGATTGTATGGCTATAATTTTCCCTCTGGAGATATTTTTAATGCCACCCATCAGACAAAAGGCTAATAGCTACAATATACAAAGAACTCACCAAATTCAGCAGAAAAAAAAATCCAAAAGTGGGGAAAGGAGGTGGACAGAATAGTTACCAAAGAAAAGATCTAGAGAGTGAATCTACATAACAAAAAAAATTGCTCAAAGTCTCTGATTATCAGAGAAATGCACATAAAGACAGCAGTGAGCTACCACTTTACTCCAGTGAGAATGTCATACATCAGAAAATATAAACAACAATATCAAAAGGCTGCAGGGGTCAAGGAACTGCTGGTAGAAATTTGTAATAGCCGAAACCTAGAAGTCCAGTAAAAGATATAACCCAGATGTCCAATAACAGATGACTAAGTTGTGATATATATACACAATGGAATACTACTCAGCTATTAAGAATGATGCATTCACCTTCTTCACCTCATCTTGAAGGTGAAGGAATCATGTGAAGTGAGATCAGTCAGAAAAAGAAGGATGAAGATGGAATGATCTCACACATGGACAGAAGTTGAGAAGTAAGAACAGCAAGGGGAAACACAAAGCAGAACTTGGATTGGGTTTAGTGTATTTCACCAAAGGTCTCTAGGTAGGGGGAGGAGATTCAGGTCCTGGTGCATGATGGACCTGAGAAGTTTTATACATGTACCAACAGCTGAATTTACTGTTGACTGTAAGTCATTAATACCCTCCCCAATAGAATTGCCTTACATTTGAGAGACACATAATTAAAGGTCTAAACAGGCAAGAGACACAGCCAGAATTTAAACCTAGGTTTCTCACACAAGAGAGAGAAAAAAGAAAGATTTAATAGAGGAAATGGTATTTTCCCAACACTCTCCCCACCAGAGAGAAAATAAAAAAGACTCATAGAAGAAATAATATTTCCATCAGCCCCCTTGAACTAATTCATTGACACTAAAATACATGAGACTAAAGCACAATGAGACAGAAAAGTAAAAGCCACACTCGATGCCACAATGCAATTTTCCCTGGGTTTTTCGTGATGCCACCGCATCAGAAACACTTCATGTTGCCAGATACTCATGTCTCTGTTTCTTCTCATTTATTCCTGTAACAAGCAGATGGCATGGAGTTTCGGTGGAATTCCCACAATGAGGAATGGTGAATGGCTCTCCTAATACCCAGGAAGGCGATTTTTTTTTTCTTTTTGCTCGGTTAACATATGCAATAAACTGCTCTCTGTCTCAAGTTCACACTTGCTTAGATACTGCCCACTTTTCAAATCAGTGAGGGTCCCATTCTCATATCTAGCAGCAAATGTTATATAAGTCATTTTATTTCTTTACCCTTACTACTACTACTACTACTACTAATTCTACCACCACTACTACCACTACTACTACTACTACTACCACTACTACTACCACTACTACTACTACAATACTAATACCACCACTATTATACCACTATTATACCACTATTATAATACTACCACTACTAATACTAATACCACCACTATTACCACTACTAATACTAATACTAATACCACCACTACTACTACTAATACTACTACTACTACTACCACTACTACCACTACTAATACTACTACTACTACCACCACTACTACTACACTACTACTACTAATACTAATACTACCACTACTAATACTAATACTAATACTACCACCACTACTACCACTAATACTACTAATACTACTACTACCACTACTACCACTACTACTAATAATAATACTAATACTACCACCACTACTACCACTACTAATACTAATACCACCACTACTACCACTACTAATAATAATACTAATACTAATACCACCACTACTACCACTAGTACTACTAATACTACTACTACTACCACTACTACTAATACTAATACTACTACCACCACTACTACCACTAATACTACTAATACTACTACTACCACCACTACTACCACTACTACTAATAATAATACTAATACTACCACCACTACTACCACTACTACTAATACTAATACTAATACTACCACCACTACTACTACTAATAATAATAATACTACCACCACTACTACCACTACTACTACTACTAATAATACTACCACCACTACTACCACTACTAATAATAATACTAATACCACCACTACTACCACTACTACTAATAATAATACTAATACCACCACTACTACCACTAGTACTACTAATACTACTAATACTACCACCACTACTACTACACTACTACTACTACCACTACTACTAATACTACTACCACCACTACTACCACTACTACTACTAATACTACTAATACTACTACCACCACTGTTGTTGTGCGTGGGCCACAGAGAAGAGAGAGAGGGGGTCCGGAGCAAAGAGGGAACACAAATCTTTATTTGCGCTGGCACCTCAGAGTTGGGTGCTAGAGAGGCAGGTTGGGCCACGTGGAGGTAGCAAAAATGGTTGCCTCACACAGTAACCTTTCCTGCGTCTGAACACCGGAGTGAAGCGCTGGCAAGAGAGCGAGGTGCAGAAGAAGAAGGGCTTTTATAGGAGTAGCTTTCACGAGAATGGGAAGGGGGAGGAGTAACCATAGCACTCCAGGATAGGATAATAACTCTCATGAGAATGGGAGGGAGGAGGAGTAACCAAAGCACTCCAAATATCACGGGGATATAGACAATGCCCTGAGGGCACAACATGGCTGAACAGGCACTCCGAGAATGTCCCAACTCTCGCGGGAACTAGCAGTAGCCTGAGGGGACAACATGGCAGATGTGACTGCATCGGCACAATTTCCCAGCATCTCCCCCTTTCCTTTTATCTAATGCCCAGGGCAACAGTGTGTAAAGTCTATGAACTACTCAGGGTCAGTCTATGGAAAGCCAGCAACGTGAAGGGAAGGAAGCTGCTGTAAAATTGTCTAAAGTGTCCAAAGGGTATACCAGCAAGTCCGATAGAAGTCTCAGTCCAAAGTAGGCGACTAGGGGGAGAAATGGCAGGGGATGAAATGCTGCATGAGGAAGGTCAGCCTCTGGAATTCCACTTTTCTGTAGATTGTGAGCTGGAACTGCCAAAACGTGACAGGCAAAGCAGAAGCAGGAAAGGCAGACAGACAGTAAAAAAGTTCTGTCCTTGGAGTCTGTGAATCAGGTTCTTCAGATCGCGTCAGGAGACATCTAGGGTTTCGGGGGGTGTGCCACTGTAGTCGTGCCATCTAGTGGGTGATGTCAGGGTGTGCAGGGGTCCAGATGTTTTTTTCCAGGATTCCTGTGGAAGAAACACAAACAATCTGCTTCTCGTGGTTAGCAGGGCATCTGATTTGAATGCTTTATAGAAAAAGAGGTTTGGTGCCTTAGCCCACTGAGTATTGGGGGATGTATCTTTCCTATTCATTTATTATTATATATTCATGGGGAAAAAGAACTTATCTTTTAACAGAGACTCTAAGGTGTAGGGAAGCAGGAACTATCTTATTCCTTTTTTTTTTTTTGGTTTCTTGCCTTTTGTTGCCCTAGTTGTTTTATTGTTGTAATTATATTGTTGTTATTGCTGATATTGTGGTTGTTGGATAGAACAGAGAGAAATGGAGAGAGGAGGGGAAGACAGGGAAAGAGAAAGACACCTGTAGACCTGCTTCACCGCCCATGAAGTGATTCCCCTGCAGGTAAGGAGCCGGGGGCTCAAACTGGGATCCTCAAGCCAGTTCTTGCACTTAGCGCCACCTGTGCTAAACCTGCTGCACCACCGCCCAATTCCCAGGAACTATCTTTTAACATAAACTCTATGGCCATGCCAATAGCAACCTTGAGGGCACATGTGGCTCCCCATATGTCCCCCTGTCTTATATCATGTTTTGATGTTTGGCGGACTTTGTTTTGTGGCAGGGTGGACTGTGCCTGTCTTAGGTTGGGGATCAGCCTTCCGTCTTACCCTTCATTGGAACATCTGGTCATTTTTGCCCAGTAGTACCAGGTGCCCTGTCTTAGGTTGACTGGATAGCACTAGTTTCCTCTTACCTGTCATTGGCTAGCCAGCCCTCTACATGGTGGCCGTTCTGATGGAGGGGGGAAAATCCTCCACATCAACTCAATATTCTGCCATGTCCAGCCTATGATAGTGACTTTGTATAGGTTGCATCTTTATGGCATCGATCTGTTGCCGCAAAAAGGCCATGAGTTTGTTAAGAATTATAGGACCATGGTCTGGGAGATGTCGCAGTGGATTAGGTGTTAGACTCTCAAGCGTGAGGTCCCAAGTTCGATCCCTGGCAGCACATGTACCAGAAAGATATCTGGTTCTTTCTCTTTCCTCCTCTCTTTCTCATTAATAAATTAAAATGTTGAAAAAATAATTATAGGACCTATTGTGAGCAGAAGAAGTAAAACAAGCTAGGGTCCCACAACTAAGGGTAGACAGGTAAGGAAGGGGGGATGTATCCATTGGTATGAAGAGGTGGGATCATATCTTAAGTCTAAGGGAAGAAGTCTGGATGTGATGTCCAGGGGAACAGCCATTTGTCTTTGGGGGTAGTAAAGGATGTCCGTGGCATGGGTGATGTTATAAAGGGAAACATCTTTAAATTGTTGGCTGACAAAGGCAGGCCTATGGTGGTAAGACAAGATACCCCAGTTAAGTTTACAAGAATATGTGAATGTTGTTAATTTACATAGGTTGGATATGGAGGAGCTTCTTACAGTTTAAGACCTTACCATATGAACAGATGATTCCTCATATGAAGGCTTGATAGCTGTAATCACTTACTTGTGAAAAAAAATTAAACTTGTACCAAGTTAGAGGTTTACTATAATTGACTTTGGACTATAATCAGACTCAGGTTACTTAGAGAGTTAACGCATGTTAGTGACAATGGTTTTAACATTTAGAGTACTCTGAGCAGATAGGTCATACAAAAATTTTTGGTCATTCAACACACTCACTCACAAAACACAACTGGCCAGTCATAACATAAGACATTCAGGGAAGGGGTAGGAGAGAGGGCTCTGTGAGCCAACTTTTGTAGGTTCTGCCATGTCATATTATGGATCCTGGGATGTAACCTGCAGCTAGTCCTCTTGTATTTCTTGTTCTTCAGTGTTAACAGTGCCATCATGAGGGTATTGTCGGACATGGTAGGCAGGAACCCAGACAGGTTTAGAGTAATTATGTGGGAAAATGCATGCAAAACCTCTTCCCATGGTCAATAGAGGGTCAGGCCCTTTCCAAATTTTATCAGGTGGGTCTTTCCATTTGACCTTAATAGATGGGAGATTAGATGGTGCTTGCCAGTGAAGAATAATAGGAGGTAAGTCCGAGTTACTGTAAATATTAAAGAGAATTAACGTAGTTAAGGCTTTTGCTAGCTGGATATTGGGGGGGGTACATTCCTCCTTTATCTTTATTTAATTGAGCCTTAAGGGTTTTATGGACCCTCTCAACAATGCCGTGTCCCTGTGGATTATAGGGAATGCCTGTGGTATGAGTAATGTTCCAGAGGGAACAAAAATCTTTAAATTGTTTGCTGGTAAACACAGGTCCATTGTCAGTTTTCAGTTGAAGAGGTAAGCCCATCACAGCAAAACAGGAGAGCATATGGCTTATAAGCTTTTTAGAGTTTTCTCCTGTCTGAGCTGTTGCCCACATAAATTTAGAAAAGGTATCAATTGAGACAAACACATATTTTTGTTTGCCAAAGTTTGGTATGTGGGTGACATCAATTTGCCAAATAGCATTAGCTTTTAAGCCTCGGGGGTTAACACCAAGAGTCTGAATAGCAGGTGTTTTTATGAAACTTGCACAGGAAGAGCATGTAGCTAGGATATGTTTTAACTGTGGTAAAGGAACATCAGGAAATCGAGCTCGAAGGCCTTTAAGATTAACATAGGTTAGAGAATGGAAATCAGCAGGATCAGAGACAGAGACTAGGAGAGCACCTGTGGAGGCAAGGCGGTCAGCTGCAGCATTTCCTTCAGACAGGGAACCAGGAAGAGGGCTGTGGGAATGAAGGTGCTGAATATATAGTGGTTGGGTTTGAGAAAAGAGCATAGAGGCAATTTGAATCAAGAGAGGGGAAAGTGGCTTGTCATCAATTTTCACATAAGAACGAGCAAGCCATGGAAGTAAGTTAACAGTATACACACTGTCAGAAAAAGGTTGAAGGATTCTGGTACAGCTTTTAATGCAAGGAAAACAGCGTAAAGTTCTTTGTACTGAGGGGAATTCTCAGGAAGCTCAGTAAAGAGAGGTTTAGGGGGTTGTTTGTCCGGGTAATATATGAGGGCAGCAGCTCCCTTTTTTCCACCATCAGTGAAGACTTTAGGAGCAGAAGGAATGGGATCTCGAGAGAAAAGTTTAGGTGCTAGTAGAGGCAAAAGAGGTAAAGAAGCTATCAATTTATTAGAAGGAAAATGGTTATCTATTTGTCCTGGAAACCCCACGAAGCTTATGGCAAAGCGGGAATGATGGCATATGAGCCACTCTGTATCTGTGAGAGAAAAGGGCAGAATAATTAAATCCGGTTCTTTCCCCAAGACCTGCACAGACCTATTTCTCCCTTGGCGAACCATGAATGCTAACGCATCTATCTCAGTGAGGAGTCTTGGAGCTCATCCTGCTGGCGTGTGAAGCCACTCAAGAACCCCATGGTCTTGCCACAATGCCCCTACTACTGAGGGGGTGGAGTTGAAGATTAGAAGGTTTACCAGAGAGGAGGGGGAGAATCGAACAAGGTGCATGTCCTGGAGGGCCTGGTTAACCCTTTCCAGTGCCGAGGAGGCCTCAGGAGTTAAGCTACATTTTGAGGAGGGCTGTTTGTTTCCTTTCAACAGGTCAAACAGTGTTTGGAGGCAGCTTGTAGGCAGATAGAGATACTGCCTAAGCCAATTTAAATTTCCTAGAAAACATTGTAAAGAAGCAAGAGTAGGTTAGAAGGAAATGTGACATTAGGTTTTAAGGGACGAATTTGCATTAAAGAAATCTCTGAACCTAAAAGAGATATTGGAGGAATTAGCTGTATCTTCTCAGGAGCCACATTAAGGCCGCTTTTCTTTAATGCAGGAATGAGAAAATCACGTAAGGCATAGAGATCTGTATCTGATTTTCCCCATATTAATACGTCATCCATGTAATGAAAAACATTAAGGCCCTTATGGATATATGGGGAAAGGGCAGATTTAACAGCCTCCTGACAAATTGTAGGACTATTGGCCATACCCTGAGGTAGCACCACCCATTCAAATCTGTCAGCAGGGCTGGCATTATTAATAGAAGGAACAGAGAAGGCAAAACATTTACAATCTTGCGGATGCAAGGGAATAGAGAAAAAACAATCTTGTATATCAATAGCTATGATTGGAATTCCGTGGGAATTGCAGAAGCAAGAGGCAAACCCCTTTGGGGGGAGCCCCAGACCTGCATGGTTTTATTAACCACATGGAGATCTTGGAGGAGGCGCCATTTTCCTGAGCGCTTTTTAATCACAAAGACAGGAGTATTCCATGGGCTTCGAGAATGACGAATGTGTCCCAAGGACAACTGCTCTCGGACGAGCTCTTTTAAAATTTCTAGCTTATCCCTAGTTCTAGCTTATCCCTAGTTCCACCCAGACAGGCTCATTAGAAAGCCAGCCTAAGTGCAGTTTGGCTACGAACAGTGACAGTTAGTATTGGGGGTGCTAATTAGATCTGGTCTCACAGGAGTGGGTGTTACACTCTGCAGAGGCATCTGTGGATATCCTAACATCAAGACATTCCAGAAGACCCCTGCCCAGTAGGTTGGTGCTAATATTAGCTACCAAAGGGTGGAAGTGTCCAGTAGAACCTTCCAGGTCTTCCCACACGAGCGAATCTTGTGTGAGAAAGATTGGGTCACCCCTCCAATGCCATGTATATGAGGTCCCGGGAGGAGTTCCCAATTTTGGGGAACCTCTGCTTGCCTTAAAATTGTCTTTTCTGCCCCCATGTCAATCAAAAATTTAAAAGGAATATTGTCAATATTTACTGTCATAGTAGAGTGACCGCGTTCTAAAACAGGGGTGGTCCACAAAATCTCAGGCCCCGAATTTGTACCATTCAGGGGCGTGCCATCTTTGTGAAAATTTGACCAACATTCTCTCTTCCAGTGAAACCCTTTACGACATCTTGGACAGACCGTACGTGGCTTCTGGCTCCCTGACTGAAGGCAGGGTTGTCCTGATTGGAGGTGGGGTTGCCCTGACTGGAGGCGCGATTGCCCTGACTGGAGGCGGGGTTGCCCTGACTGGAGGCATGGTCGCAGCTTATCTGGACATTGGTTACGCCAATGCCCTTGGCGACTGCACTGAAAGCAGGCCCCGTTTTGATTACGTGGGGTAACTGCATAAACCTGTGTCATAGCGGGTGCCCCATAATTGCCTGATGTAAGTTCCTGTGTCACTAAAATCCAATTATCTGGGTGTAGGTGTTTAAGACTAAGGCATTCCTGACAATAGAACGCAGGTGTTTAAGATTAAGGCATCCCAGACAATAGAACGCAGGAGGAAAGAGAGGATTTCAGGATTTTAAACCTTTCTCTCTAAGGTTTGCCTCACCCTTGAGATGAAATTTGCTAAGGTTTCATCAGTGTTTTGGCGAAGAGAGTTAATAGGGACTGAGGCCTCTACTGTGGTTGGGATTAATCTTTCCCATGCTTGTGTTGCGCAGATGCGCGCCTGTTCAAAATAACCAGTTGGAAACCTGGCTTCTGCCTGCTGAGTTCCAGATTCAAACTCTCTTGCTCCAAACAATGCATCAAAATTCCATGCTATCTGTTTGTTTCTATTTTCCTGAGATTGTCTAGAGCATTCATCACGGAAGTATGCTGTCCACTGTAGGTAGAGGGGGTCTGGGAGTGGAGCACAAACCAGGTCTTTCCAGTCCTGGGGGGTGTTAAGGTGCTGGTAAAAACTCCTTAAAATGGACTTGGTCCATAGAGCATGAATTTCGTCCTCCTTCAGAACTTGTCTGAGTTCCCTGAGTCTTTGGAGGAGTATGGATGCCACACCTGAGGATTTTGTCTACTTGGGGCCACATTTACCGGGAAGGTATGGATTTGGTTCGATGACACTGGGGAGAGATCTACAGAAATGGAAGGTGCTGTAGTGGCAGGGGAAACTGAACACTTATCTACGGGGATGGAGCTCTCGGGGTGGACTGCAAATGGTTTAAGGTCCCTAAATGCTGAAAAAATATCCTTTAACACTCGTATCTCAGCCAAGAGGTCTTTTAATGATGAGGTGTCAGCAGGGGGAGGAGTCGAAGGAGAGGAAGCCACAGGGTCTCTTAATGATGAGGTGTCATCAGGGGGAGGAGTCGAAGGAGAGGAAGCCACAGGGTCTCTTAATGATGAGGTATTAGCAGGGGGAGGAGTCAAAGAAGCAGAAGCCACAGCAAGAGAAACCAAACCCGTGTCTGTGAGGGCAGTAGTGGGAGGAGTCAGAGAAGTGGCCGAACACGTGTCTGTGGGGACAGCTGGGAGAGGGGTCAAAGGAGCGGCCGAACACGTGTCTGCGGGGACAGCGGGGGTGGGGTCAAGGAAACAGAAGCCGCTGTAGAAGAAACCAGACACATGTCTCCAGGGGTAGTGGGGGGAGGGGTCGTGGAAGCAGATGCTGCCGCAGGAGAAACCAAACACGTGTCTCTGGAGGCAGTGGTTTTGGGGCTGACTGCAGATCGCTTAGGGCATTTAAGTCTTAAGCAAATATCCCTTAACTCCCGTATCTCAGCCTCAAGGTCACTTAACCTTTTGGCAGGAGGCCTTGTACATATCCTGAAAATAGTAAATATAGCCATGAGAACCCACGGTGTAGCGAAAATTAAAGCATCTCTGAGATCGAATGCCTGTCCCAGGAGAGAAGGATAGAATGTCTGGGACACCTCCTCATAAAACGGAAAAAATCCCATGGTGGAGGGAAACACAGTGTCACAGAGGCGGGCGGATGCCACTTACCTGTGTCTGGGTGGCTTTTCTGGACCTCAGGCTGGGCATTATGATTGGGCCCTCCTCAATCGCTATCGAACAGGCCATGGCCAGTGCGCCGCTATGTTCCATCGCTGGGGAGCCAGAGACGACCCGAACTGCCCCTGCGGCTACAGACAGACTATGACCCACATAGTCAACGACTGCCACCTCTCCAGATTCGAAGGAGGTCTCGAAACTTTACATCAGGCTCAACCTGACGCTGTTGACTGGCTACGGAAGAAGGGCAAATGCTAGAAGAAGAAGACTGGGCGTGAGTACAGGACACGTTGAGCGCCAGATGTTGTTGTGTGCAGGCCGCGGAGAAGAGAGAGAGGGGGTCCAGAGCGAAGAGGAAACACAAATCTTTATTTGCGCTGGCACCTCAGAGTTGGGTGCTAGAGAAGCAGGTTGGGCCATGTGGAGGTAGCAAAAATGGCCGCCTCACGCAGTAACCTTTCCTGCGTCTGAACACCGGAGTGAAGCACTGGCAAGAGAGTGAGGTGTGGAAGAAGAAGTGCTTTTATAGGAGTAGCTTTCACAAGAATGGGAAGGGGGAGGAGTAACCATAGCACTCCAGGATAGGATAATAACTCTCATGAGAATGGGAGGGGGGAAGGAGTAACCAAAGCACTCTGGATATCTCGGGGATATAGACAATGCCCTGAGGGCACAACATGGCTGAACAGGCACTCCGAGAATGTCCCAACTCTCGCGGGAACTAGCAGTAGCCTGAGTGGACAACATGGCAGATGTGACTGCATCGCACAATTTCCCAGCACACCACTACTACCACTACTAATAATAATAATACTAATACTAATACTACCACCACTACTACCACTACTACCACTACACTACTGCTACTACTTCTACTACTTCTACTACTACCACTACCACTAGCACCACCACCACCACCACCACCACCACCACCAATACTAATACTAATACTAATACTACCACCACCACCACTACCACCACTACTACTACTAATACTACTACTAATACTAATACTACCACCACTACTACCACTTCTACTAGTACTAATACTAATACTACCACCACTACTACCACTACTACTAGTACTAATACTAATACTACCACCACTACTACCACTACACTACTGCTACTACTTCTACTACTTCTACTACTACCACTACCACTACTACAACCACCACCACTACCACCACTACTACCACTACTAATACTACTAATACTAATACTAATACCAATACTACCACCACTACTACCACTACTACTACTACTACCACCACCACCACTACTACCACCACTACTACTACAACTACTACCACCACTACTACTACTACTACTTCTACTACTACCACCACCACTACTACTACTACTTCTACTACTACTACTATACTTATTTATTTGATAAAGATAGCCAGAAATTGAGAGGAAGGGGAAGACAGAGAGGGAGACAGAGAGAGACCTGCAGCACTGCTTCACCACTTGTGAAGTTTTTCCCCCGTAGATGGGAACTGCGCACTTGAACCTAGGTCCTTGCGCACTGTAATGTGTGCTCTTAACCAGGTCCACCATCAACCAGCTCCTTGGACCATTATATTTCAAATAGTTCTATAGAATATCTAACTTCAGGGGCCAGGTGGTAGCACAGCAGTTTAAGCAAACATGGCGCAAAGCACAAGGACCAGCATAAGGACCCAGTTCCAGCCCCAGCTCCCCACCTGCAAGGAGGTTGCCTCACAAGAGGTAAAGCAGGTCTGCAGGTGTCTGCCTTTCTCTCTCCCTCTCTGCCTTCCCCTCCTGTCTCAATTTCTCTCTGTCTTATCCAACAGCAATGGCAGCAATAACAACAATGGCAACAAAAGGAAAAAAATATAATAACCTCCAGGAGCAGTGGATTCGTAGTACAAGTACCGAGCTCCAGCCCTAACCCTGTAGGCAAAAAAAAAGAATATCTTTTAAAATTTAAAGTTCATTTTTGCTTTGATCTTTCAAAACTTTCTGTTTCTCTGGTGTTTTGAAATAAGCACAGTTTCTCAGTGGAAGTATGAATCATTCCAACAAAGAGAAATTACACCGAGAAAAATGAATACCAAACCCACCAAAGTCATTTTCGGCATTGTGGCTGATCAGCTCTAAAACCCAATGAGATTTGTCCTTTAAATAAAACATTAATTTGGTTTATAATTATTGGCATATGAGGAGTAGTGACAGTGTGTCCCATTTTACAGGCTAAGGTCTGTGCTCTGGGATTTCAGGACAAATAGGCCGAATAACTTGAGTAGCATCTTCCTCTGTGTTGCTACATTCATCATATCCTATTGACAGGTAGGATAAAACATGGATTCTTCCAGTGTCAGGAGACTTCAGTTTCCATCCCAGTACTGTCATTAACGTCTTGCTTATCTTAGACAAATTGATTAGCCTCTCTGGATTGTCCTCACTGTGTGTCTGTTATCGACAAGGTCAGTTAAGTTTACAGATTCCTAGTCCTTCAGTCTACTTCACCCTAAGTATATTTTGCATTCAGTGCTTTATTTCTTAAAATGTGAAGAAAATTTCTATAGAGATAAGAATATATTTGGTTTTATTTTTGTATGTATTTATATATTGGATAGAGGCTGTCAGAAATTGAGAGGGAAGGGGGAGATAGAGAGACAGAGAGACACCTGCAGCTCTGCTTAACCACTTGCAAAGCTTTCCCCCTGCAGGTGGGGACCGGGGGCTTGAACCTGGGTCCTTCAACTATGTGCACCACCACCTGGAGCCCATAAGAATATATTTATATTACACATGACTTAATGGGGGTGGGGAGGTAAATCAGGAGATAGTTCAGCCAGTAGAGTGCATGCCTTCTGTGGAGCCCAGCACCTCTGGGAGAACCATGGGCGACACCTGGGGGAGCTCCACAGATAATGGTGCAGTTTGCTATGGCATCTCTCCTCTCTGTATATCTCTCCCTTCTTTCTCCACCCCCCTCCAAGAAAGGAAATGAGAAAAATTGGACCATAGATACTGCTAGCAGTGGTCTTAGGTTCATTCTCAAGTGTCACATTAAAACAAACAAACAAAAAAAGTCTGTGCAAACATTTTGTGAAAGATAATAGAGACACAGCCAAAAAGCATGCCCCAGCTGCCCAGGAAGGCAGAAATAGAAGCCAAACTCCTGAAACAACAGTGCTTCATATGACAGCCAAGACTCAAGCCTCTGATGCTCACACTTATCCAGCAGATGGTCACTGAACACCCACTGTGTGCAGGGCACAGGGCCAGGCCTTCTGCAGGACGACGTCTGTGTCTTGTACAGACTGATTCCCTCCATGACAGCCGCTGAGGAACTGGGCCCACTTGCCAGGCAGGAGAGATAGAAGGCCTTGCAGCACTCACAGTGAAACTCTTTGGTGAGTAACTTTATCTGCTTTTAAGCAGCTTCTATCAATAGCCTGTCTAAGGACAGAGTGAGCCACCCAACCATGACCCACAATCACCTCATAACCAGAGGGCCCAGGGTGCTTTCTAGAAGAATAAAATTTCTGCTTCAATGTTTCCTTCGCAGAAGAGAAAAATGACATGTCACAGCAATTATCTGGGCAGTGGACGGTGTAGGTATGGAGGGCAGGCAGTAGTCAGAGTCCCAATTACTGGATTAGCCAGCGGCGGGTCCCAGAGACTGACGTCACATGGAAATGAACCTGGTCGCCCTGTGATGGGAGGCATGAGTGGAATCCCGGAGAGAGGGACTGGAAACACACGAGTGAGCCTGACTCACTGGGTTGGAACTTGGGGATCCATATTTGCATTTTCTCTGAGTCCCCAATCACTCCATTGCTCACAATGAGAAATGGCTGCTAGGAATGTGTCTTTGTGGCATTTCATCCCCCCCCCCCACCCTGAGCTCTTGATGATTTCTTTACAAGGGAGGTGAGGTGATGCGGCGGCAGAGTACAGATGTCAGGTGTGCATGCAGGATGTCTTCAGTTTGACTTCTGGCAACATATATGCCAAAGTGGTGCTCATTCTCTCTGTCAGTCTATAATTATCTACTTATCTATCTTTCTATCTACCTATATACCTACCTACCTATCTATCTACCTATCTACCTACCTATCTATCATCTATCTACCTATCTACCTATCTATCTATCTACCTACCTACCTACCTACCTACCTATCTACCTACCTACCTATCTACCAACCTATCTATCTAGCTACCTATCTACCTACCTACCTACCTATCTACCAACCTATCTATCTATCTATCTATCTATCTATCTACCTATCTACCTACCTACCTATCTACCTACCTATCTATCTACTTACCTACCTATCTACCTATCTGTCTATCTATTTATCTATCTATCTATCTATCTATCTATCTATCTATCTACCTACCTACCTACCTACCTATCTACCTACCTACCTACCTACCTATCTACCAACCTGTCTGTCTGTCTATCTATCTATCTATCTATCTATCTATCTATCTATCTATCTTTCTGCCTTTCTCCCTTTCTTTCTCTCAGTGTCCCTCTCCTTCCTCTTTCCCTCTCCCTTTCCTTCCCCTCTCCTCTCCTTCATTAATAAATAAACCTTTTTTTAGAAGAAATAATGTCTTTAATGTGCCTAATGTGTAGTTCCAACAAAAGGAAAAAAGACAACATGTCTGCCTACCAGTGTTCATCGGCATACCTGCATCTAATAGATGAGGTGGACGCTTTCTAAATTCATTTTCAATAGGAAATTTCAAAAGATTCTCCATAACTTTAATCACAAGACTGGTGTGTGTGTGTGTGTGTGTGTGTGTGTGTGTGTGTGTGTGTGTGTGTGTGTGTGTGTGTGTTTGTTTGTTCATTTTTGTCACTAAGGTTAAGCAGAGACTGAGACCAAGTCACAGTTTGGGTGGGGTGGAGTCTTCATTCCCTTGATTTGACTTGACTTAAAAGCTGTTAGGAAGTTGGGTGGTAGCGCAGCAGGTTAAGAGCATGTGGCAAAGTGCAAGGACCAGCCTAAGCTTCCCAGTTGGAGCCCCCGGCTCCCCACCTGCAGGAGAGTTGCTTCACAAGCAGTGAAGCAGGTCTGCAGGTGTCTATCTTTCTCTCCCCCTCCTCTCTCCATTTCTCTCTGTCCAATCCAACAATGACGATATCAATAACAACAACTACAACAACAATAAAACAAGGGCAACAAAGGGAAATAAATAAACACTGAAAAAAAAACCTGTTAGTTTGTGGTCCAGGAGGTGGCGCGGTGATAAAACTTTGGACTCTCAAGCTGAGTCTGATCCCCAGCAGCACATGTGCCAGAGTGATGTTTGGTTCTTTCTCTCTCCTCCTGTCTTTCTCATTAAAAAACAAATAAAAGCTTTATTTTAAAAAAGCTGTTAGTTTATGGTTTACTGTTGGCTAAGGTTTCTTTGTGATTTCGCCTGTGGAAGGAGTTTGCTTTGGAGTGGTTTTGCTCTCTCTCTCTCTCTGTTTCTCTCTCTCTCTCTTCCTCTTTTTCTCTTTTTCTCTCTTTCTTTCTCTTTGTTTCTTCTCTCAAGTTTGATAAGTCTTTGCCTTTGCTTTTTTTTTTTTTGACTGATTTTTTTTTTATTGGGGAATTAACGTTTTACATTCAACAGTAAATACAATAGATTGTACATGCATAACATTCTCCAGTTTCCCATATAACAATACAACCCCCATTAGGTCCTCTGACTCCTTCTTGGCCTTTGCTTTTTTTGTGGTTGTTGTACTGGATGGTGGTTATTTGAGTCTCTTTTGTGGGAAGAGGTAGGTTTGGTTTTGCTATTTTGTTTTTGGTTTTAGTTTTATTTCTTTGCTTTTTTTCTCTGTTCCCTCTGGTCTGACCTATCTTTGCTTTTGTTGTGGTCATTGTATTTGCTGATATTGTTTTGTGATTTCATTTGTAAGAATGAGCGAAAGAGGCACCTGCACTACTGCTCCAATACATGTAAAGTTACCCCCTACAAGTCACAAGTGGGACAAGAGATTTTGCCCCAGTCCTCATGCTTGGTAATGTGTGTGCTCTACTAGGTGAACCACCACCCAATCCTTTTCTAATTTAGGTTACATATATACTATGTGAAATTTATTTACATGATAATTGGAGTGGGGTATTTTTTATTTTTTAAATTTTTTCATAAAATAAAAATATCAACAAGACCATAGGATAAGAGGGATACAGTTCCACACAATTCCCACCACCAGAGTTCTGTATCCCATCCTCTCCCTTGAAAGCTTTTCTATTCTTTATCCCTCTGGGAGCATGGACCTAGGAACATTATGAGGTGCAGAAGGTGGAAGGTCTGGCCTCTTTAATTGCTTCTCCACTGAACATGGACATTGGCAGATAGATCCATACTCCCAGCCTGTTTCTCTCTCTCCCTAGTAGGGCAGGGATCTAGGGAGGTAGAGTTCCAGGACACAATGGTGAGGTCGTCTGCCTGGGGAAATCAGGTTGGCATCATGGTAGCATCTGCAACTTGGTGGCTGAAAAAGCATTAAGATATAAAGCAGAACAAATTGCTTAATAATCAGGAACCTGATAACAAGAAAATAGCAGATGAGATTTGATGAATATAGCAGAAGTGAAACAGGTGGTACTGATTGTATCGATTAGGCTGAGATCAGCAGCCCCACCACTGAAGTTCCAGGACTGGGAGACATATGGGTTTTATAGAGAATTGGGAGGGGTCCTGATGTCTTAGGGTTTAAGAAGGCAACAGATAGTTATTATTATAACTAAGTTATTTGGAAATTTGGTTGACTTTGAAAATCCCATTATTAAGATTTTTTTAATTTATTTTTTTATTCCCTCTTGTTGCCCTTGTTGTTTTATGTTGTAGTTATTGTTGTTATTGTTATTGATTTTGTTGTTGTTGGATAGGATAGAGAGAAATGGAGAGAGGAGGGGAAGACAGGGGGAGAAAAAGACACCTGCAGACCTGCTTCACTGCCTGTGAAGTAACTCCCCTGCAGGTGGGGAACCGGGGGCTCGAACCGCGATCCTTACGCTGGTCCTTACACTTTACACCATGTGTGCTTAACCCGCTGTGCTACCGCCCAACTCCCTTGTTAAGATTTTTTGTATCATACAAGACCTCACCATAATTTGTCATTTAGTGTTATTTACATATATGCTAATATAGTGACGCAACCAGCTGCTTTCAGTCTCTCTGGTCTAAAATTATTGGTGATTTAATATTTAAAAGGAAACTACATTGTTAGAAATGCATTAACAATTTAAGCCACTGTTAAAATTCAATCAGGTTACCAATTTGAGGCCTTGAGTGCTTAAAGGAATATATATTCAGAACTGGGTTCTATACATCAAAAAGTTTGAGATATTCAATCTATTTTCCCCCTCTAATATTAATTTAATAGTAAGTGTATATCAACACCATTCCCACGACCAAAGGTCTGTGTCCCTAACCCCACCCCTCTATCATGAAGCTGAAACTTCACCCTCACCCTCCACCCAGAGAATTTTACTTGGTGCCCTTCTTCTTCTAGCATTTGCCCTTCTTCCGTAGCCAGTCAACAGCGTCAGGTTGAGCCTGATGTAAAGTTTTGAGACCTCCTTTGAATCTGGAGAGGTGGCAGTCGTTGACTATGTGGGTCATAGTCTGTCTGTAGCCGCAGGGGCAGTTCGGGTCGTCTCTGGCTCCCCAGCGATGGAACATAGCGGCGCACCGGCCATGGCCTGTTCGATAGCAATTGAGGAGGGCCCAATCATAACGTGCTAGGTCAAAGCCGGGTTGACGCTTGCAGGGGTCTGTGATGAGGTGTTTGTTCTTTACCTCAGCTGACTGCCAACTCTGTTTCCAAGAGTCTGGAACAGAGAAGTTCAGTGTAGGCGTAGGAGACCAGATTGGATGACGAGATTGGTGCCCTATTCCAAACTCAGTCAAATCCGGCTTTGAGTTTCCCTTTCTGTTCTTTCTCAACTTCTGTTTGTGAGTGGGATCATCCCATACTCATCTTTGTTTTTCTGATTTAGCTCACTTAGCATAATTCCTTCTAGCTTCATCCAAGATGGGTCAGAGAAGGTGGGTTCACTGTTCTTAATAGCTGTGTATGGTGTATCTATACCACAGCTTTCTCAGCCACTCATCTGTTGTTGGGTACCTGGGCTGCTTCCAGGTTTTAGCTATTACGAATTGTGCTGCTATGAGCATAGGTGTACATGTATCTTTTTGAATGGGTGTGACTGAGTCCTTAGAGTATATCCATAAGAGAGGTATTACTAGTTCATAAGGAAGGTCCATTTCTAGCATTATGAGGGTTCCCTAGACTGCTCTCCACAGGTGTTGGACCAGTTTACATTCCCACCAGCAGTGCAGAAGGGTTCCTCTGTCCCCACAACCTCTCCAGCATTTGTTGCTGCTGTCCTTTTTGATGTATGCCATTCTTACAGGAGTGAGAGAGTGCCGGGATAGCCTGAGGGTACTTCTTCCCGAGCTAGTGCTCTCTGGGTTGGAGAGAGCTCAACTGGAGCTGATCTAGGCTGCTGTGTGGGAGAGGGATCAGGAACTCGTGCTGCACCAACTTCCGCAGGAGATACACTCTGGAACTCTCGGAGCCGGAAAGCAATTTCCAAGTGTCTTTAATCAGAAGAGCAGCTGTTTTTATACTCTCCAAGTAGGGTGGAAACAGGATGTGATATAGAGAGGGTGGAGAGAAAAGTGACTGGTGAAAATCAGAGTGTGACAAAGAAGGGATCAGTGTGTGACAAGGAGGGGGTGGAGCAGGAGAGAATCATAGAACCACCAATGCCCTGGAGTGCTTTATGTAAAAGTGATTTATGTAAATAGACCAAAGCTTTGGATCAGTAAAATCCCTATATAGGCATATGGTTAAGCAGAAGCCAGGGAGAGATGGCAACTACCCAACAAGATAGTATCTCAGTGTTCTCTTTATTTGCATTTCTCTGACAATCAGTGACCTGGAACAATTTTTCATGTGTTTGTTGGCCTTTTGGATCTCTCCTGTAGTGAATATTCTGTTCATATTCTCTGCTCATTTTTGGATAGGGTCATTTTCTTTTTTTGTTGCTAAGTTTGCTGAGCTCTTTGTATATGTTGGTTACTAGTCTCTTGTCTGGTGTAGGGCATGTGAAGATCTTCTCCCATTCTGCGAGGAGTCTCTTCATTTGGGTGATGTTTTCTTTTGCTGTGTGAGTGGAGTATTTTTTTTTCACTTAAAAAATCTTTCATGCTTTTTTTTTTTCCCACCAGGATTATTGCTGGGACTTAGTGCTAGCACTACAGATCCACTGCTCCTCGTGGCCACTTTTCCCATTTATTTTTATTAGACAGGATAGAGAAAAATTGAGAGGGAAGAGGAGATAGAGAGAGGGAGAGAAAGGGAGACAGACACCTGCAGACCTGTTTCACTGCTCATGAAGCAGGTGGGGAGCAAGGGCTCAAGCGCTGTGCTTGGTAATATGTGCACTTAACCAGGTGTGCCACCTCTATGGTCTCCTTTTTTGGTATTTCTTCTTTTTTTGTGTGGATTTTTGTTTGTCTGTTTTGTTTTATCATGACTGAATGTTTTGGGTATTCTCCTTTTGAGAATCTAAATCCTGAAGTGACCCTACTGAGTCAGTAAGTTCTAGAAATGAAACTACTTTGTTTTCAGAAGAAAACAAAAAAAAATTAAGTGAATACACCATCTTTCTTGATGCCTCACTGCACCCCCGACCCTGTGCTTTCCCCCACCTGCAACTCTTTCCCTCTCTAGTAATCTCAGCTTTATTGTCAGACAACACGGTTTTTTATTTGTTTTGTCTAATCATTGGCTTTATTTTCTACTATTGCACACATAGTTGAAACCATCTTCTGACTCACTCTGTACAATCTTGAGTTCCTTCCATCATACTGTAAATGGTAATGCCGCATCTTTTCAAGCTGAATAGGATTCCACAGTATAGATGTGCTTCCTTTTCTCTATTCAGTCATCTCTGAATGCACGTGTCAAGTTATTTCCACATCCCAGTTGTTGTACATGACATTGCAGTAAACACCGGGATGGATATAACTTTCCAAGTTGATATTTTCATGCTCCTCAGAAAGTTTCCCAGATGTGGAATTTGGGGTCGTTGGATCAGGGGGCATCTAACTCTTTTGTTTAACTCTTTTAAAAATTTTATTTATTTATTTTCCCTTTTGTTGCCCTTGTTGTCTTTTTGTTGTTGTTGCTGCTGCTGTTGTTCTTGTTGTTGATGTCGTCATCATTGGATAGGTCAGAGAGAAATGGAGAGAAGAGGGGAAGACAGAGAGGGGGAGAGAAAGATAGACACCTGCAGACCTGCATCACTGCCTGTGAAGTGACTCCCCTGCAGGTGGGGAGCTGGGGGCTGGAACCAGGATCCTTACGCCAGTCCTTGCGCTTGGTGCCACGTGCACTTAACCCGCTGCACTACCGCCCGACTACCAGCTTTTGTTTAACTCTTGAGGAAGCTTATTAGTGTTTTCTAAAGTGGTTGTATGAGTTTATATTTCCACTCTCAGTGCCTGTGCGTTCCTTTCCTTCTGCATCCTGGCCAACATGTTGTTATAATCAGCTTTGTCATTCTCATTGGTGTGAGTCGTATTTCACTGCAAAGTTGGCTTGTGTTTCTGTAAGATTAATTGGTGATGAGTATCTTTTCGTGTACTTGTGAGTCACCTACATATTCTCTTTGAAAAAATTCCTATTATTGTTGTCGTTGTAAAGTTTTGTATGTTTGGTATATACCTTGACTATGGCTCCCCACCTGCAGGGAAGTTGCTTCATAGGCAGTGAAGCAGGTCTGCAGGTGTCTCTCTTTCTCTCCCTCTCTCTGTCTTCCCCTCCTCTCTCCATTTCTCTCTGCCCTATCCAACGACAACATCAGTAACAACAACAATACTAACTACAACAACAATAAAACAAAAACAAGGGCAACAAAAGGGAAAATAAATAAATTAAAAACTACTTCATCAGACATGATGGGCAAATATCCTCTCCCAGAAATGAAGTAATTTAACAGGCAGACCTGGCTGTAGGTTTTAAATGTAGTGATTTAATCATGCAGAATCAATGACTTGAGTAATGAGGCTGCTTCAATCACTCGTGGAAGATACAGTATAATAAATCCAAGGTGTGGCTACTCTGAGAGTCAATCATTTCAACGGCTCCCTTAATGACCAAGCCGTTTCATTCCAGCCACCCCATACCTCACTGCTTCCACTCTCAGATGACGCCAGCTGAGAAACTCTCTAAACTTAACTGCACACCTTACCTCTCCAAGCCATTTGACTTCAATATAAAAGCAAATGAAAGCAATTATCATAACCATCTTTCAAGCAATGGAAGTTGGTCCCTGGCAAATGCAATTTTCAGACAACAAATTGAAACCAGCAGGAAAGACGCATCTGCAGCTCAGTTTCTCTTGATGAAGTTATAGTCACTACTTTTTAGGTTTTCTTTAGTTCTGTGTGCATTCAGAAAGCACAAGAATGGAGTGAGGATATTCAGCTCAACTTCCATTTTTTATTATAGTGGAACAGTGAGTAAAATCTAAAGTCGCTAATTTGTGAATTTCCCAAATTTCAAAACATTTTAGCATGTTTAGATACCCTACTTAGAAAATAGTTTCTCATTCAATGGGATTTTGAAATATATTCTGTTAGGATTTGTTTCAGCACTTCCCCAATTATACTTTCAAATTGCTTAGAACAAAGAAGGTAAATCAGTTCTGCATTTAGTTGCCCTCTGTCTAGTTCCTCTTTTCAGAAATCACTTGCACTACAGATATTACCTACTGTGTCTCTGGGAAAGATAATAAATGCTTTTATTAAACATGATTCACTCAGTGTATTTTGTCTGTATTCTTGTCTCATGGGTCGGCTTTAACATGAAAAGCTTTGTTACTTAATTTTGTAAGGACTAACATTTTGGAAAGTAATGTTTCTGTGAATATTTCTTTAGAATGTCACTCTCTCTAGGGAGTCTGTTATGGCTCATTAACTCTGGGTCTACTTTCTCCTGGGTCCTGTGCCCTCCCCTTTCACAGAATAGGACTCTAGAATACCATGACTTCCTCTCCATTTAACATATGAAACATCCCCTTGTAAGGATGCATTCTGTTTTCTCTAAATTTTCTGACTGTAAGTGCAATTGTGTGACTGTCTACTTCTACTGTAGATCCCAAGCTCCCTGAGAGCAGATGGCATGTTCATTTTTTCCTGGAGCAAGACATTCTCATTTTAACAATGAACCTTATCTCGAGGCTCTAAAAAAGAGTCGACCTTTTAGTACAAGTAAAATCCCAATAAGGGTACTTTTCAGTAAAGAATCCAAGACAAAGAAAGTAAGAACTTATGCTGGGAACTCTCTCCTGTAACTCTTATAAATCTACGTTTCTGTGAATAATACCGGAGACTAAAAAAGTATCATCAGTACCTCCCATGTCTTAAGAGGAAAATTTTAAGACCAGGGGCTGAGTGGTGACACACTGGGTTGAATGCACACGTTACAATGCACAAGGACCTAAGTTCAAGTCCCAGCCCCCATCTGCATGGGGAAAGCTTCATAAATGGTGAAGCAAGTCTGTGAGTGTCTGTTTCTTCTTCTCTAGCTTCCCCTTCCCTCTCCATATCTGTCTCTATCAAATAAACATAATAAAAAAATAAAAAGGAAGAAAATTTTAAGACTGTTATTAAGAGTTTGCTTGGGGACAGAAGATAGCTTATTTGATAAAAGGCTTGTCTTATCATGTGCATGGCGAAGGACTGAGCGCTGAACCATAGGGGTGTGCTGTGGTCCCAGAGGCAGCTCTGAGTGTTCGTTGTGCTACCACTCCCCTGTCTCTGTAGCTTTCTTTGTGTGTCTCACTCTCTAATTGGAACTTAAGACAATGGAAAAAGTTAATCCAGAAGTGATGAAATTGCACGTGTACAAGGTCTGGGCATAGCCAGAAATGTTTAGTTGATTTCACTGTGGAGCATGTGAGATTTTATGTTGATTTGTCAGATTATAAAGTCCCTTTTTTCATTCATCAGCAACACTGTGCTGTATCAGGAATAGTTTCCAACAGTATTAAATAGCCTCCATGTGCAGGCACTGTCAGATTAAGTCTTCTGGAGATTGTTGTAGGGGTTTGATGGCTATGTAGAAGAACCTAGGAAATGTTCTTTTGTCGATATCCTGACTCCCAGCAGAACAACAGATATTTAGTCATTGTTTCCCAAAGGTTGCATAGTGAGAATGAAAAATAGTGAGATGCATTTTATGCAGCACTGAGGAAAATTCCCATGAATAGAAGGCAAAGCAACTCACAGAAGAGGCCTAATATATCAAAAGCAAGAGAACTATTATTTTTCATATAAAATATGATGACTCACAACGTTTCAAAATGCACTCACTCTTGATAATATAATGGAGAAAATTCCAAAGGCAGAATTTAGTGAGGAACCAAGAGTTATAAAATAAATAGCTGTGACCCAGCACACCACACACATACTGCAAGAGAAAAATGGAATGGAAGAGTGAATACACAGAGAGCAGTGAAGAAATATAAAACAGAAAAGAAAAGTATAGAAGGGTGAAGGAAGTTGCACACAGCATTTAGATGAAGTGAATCAAACTCTAATTTATTTCTTTATGCCACATGATATTAGTGTCTACTTGTACACAACAAAGATTATCCACCCACATGGAAATAGAGTTTATTCAGTCTAGAAAAATTCAGGAAAGGGATTGGTTTTTCCTAACACAAAGTATCAGAGTTGCTTGTCTAGAAAGATGGTTCCCAAAATTAGCCAAAGATAATATTCACCTGAGGAAGAATTCTTATCATTTTTAGCTTTGTGACTGAATTACAAGACTCATATGACTTGATGGCTCTCAATGAAAAGTTTCTTTCAGGCTGAGAAGATAGCATAATGCTTATGAAAAAGTCTTTCATGCCTGAGGCTTCAAAGTCCCAGGTTCAGAACTCACCACCACCGCAAACCAGAGCTATATAAATACTCTGGTATCTATTACCCATCCATCCATCCATCCATCCATCCATCCATCCATCCATCCATCCATCATTATCTTTCTCTTAGTATCTCACTAAACTGAATAAAATATTTTTTTTAAAAAAGTTGTTTCAACACGGGGCCAGGTGGTACACCCTACACCCAGTTAATTGCATATGTTATAATACATAAGGACTCTGGTTTAAGCCCCCAGTCCCACCTGAAAGAGGAAAGCTCTGTAAGCGGTGAAGCAGTGCTGTTGGTCTCTCTCTCTCTCTCTCTCTCTCCTCTCTTTCCTGCTCCTTCTTCCCCTCCATCTCCCCATTCACTCTCAATTGCCTAGTCTCTACCCAATAAATAAACAGATAAATAAATATTTTAAAAGAACACACATCAAAATATTCATTTCTGAGCTCATTATCCCAAAGTTGTTTGTGATTTCTAATTAGATGAACTGTTCAGATAAGTGAGTTAAAATTATTGCTGTTGAGACATTAAAGAAATGTCCTGTTCTGGTTAAGGGTGGGGCCCACATGTGAATTAACTCAGGCAAATTAGCCAGCCCCTTTCCAAAGGGCATGCCCACAGGTGATGTGAATCAGGCAGCTTCTGTGTATAAGAGATGCTCATAGGGGAGTCAGGCGGTAGCACAGTGGGTTAAGTGCAGGTGGCACAAAGCGCAAGGACTGGCATCAGGTTCCCGGTTCCAGCCCTCGGCTCTCCACCTGCAGTGGGAGTCACTTCACAGGAGGTGAAGCAGGTCTGTAGGTGTCTATCTTTCATTCCCCCTCTCTGTCTTTTCCCTCCCCTCTCCATTTCTCTCTGTCCTATCCAACAACAATGACAGTAATAACAATAACAACAACAATGACAATAAACAATAAGGGCAACAAAAGGGACAGATGAATAAATAAAGTTTAAAAAGAGAGAGGGAGAGAGAGGGAGGGAGGGGGAGGGGGAGGGGAGGGGGAGGGGAGAGGGAGAGGGAGAGGCCCATAGTGAATTAACTGTCAAATTAACTCCTGGAATGGGAGGGAACCGTAGGTGAATTAACCATTACCTTTCCAGGAATGAGCGGGGTGTACAGGTAAATTCGTTAAAGCAAGTTAGGCAGCCCTTTTGCAGGTATGGGTGGGGCCCAGAGGAGAATTAACTCAGGCAAAAAACACAAATACAAAGAAAATCAAATGTATATAAAAAGGAAAATATCCTGTTGATTACATCATTGAGTAGTCGGATTCTTCAGTGTACTTTCTATATAATGATAAGACTTTATAATCGTAATAATCAAAATGATACATATATGTCAACTATTCCATTTAAATCTGATCTTAACTTTTTGATGTTTTTTTTTAAATAATGTGTGAGGATATAGCCCAGTGTCTATGAAGAAAGATTTTTATTCCTGAGTCTCAAGGTTCAGGTTCAATCCCCAGCACCACCAGCAGTCAGAGTTTAACAGAACACTGTCAAGAGAGAAGAGGTGGGGGAGATAATTTGGTGTGAGTTCTCCATATTTCCTGTTTTCAATTTCTGATCTGCAGTGGAAAATTTGAAGCATGTATTCACAAAGCTGATTTCTGTCTGCATGCCCACTTGATTATTTCAGGACAAAGATTCCTGTTGTTTGGGACACTATTTTCAACCTATATGAGCAGAATCATACCATTAAGAACAAAAGTCAGTTATACCAGTTCAACCTCCAACTAAATCACTTCTTTTTTTTTATTGAGCTATAAGTGCTGTATAATATTGTTTCAGTTTCACAGCCACAACATAATATCATGTGTCTCTGTGTGTGTGTGTGTGTGTAGTCAAATTATGACTACAATGTTTTAGTAATATCCATCCACACAGATACACTATTTTCTTGAGATGAGGCTTTCTAAAATGTTGCTTATCAAATGATCAATGCTCAGTACTAATGATAGTCACCAAGCCACAATGACCTTCTCAGAACTCACTTGTTATCATGGGGAGAGGGAATAAGTGATTTGTACTACAGTTACTGACATATGGGGACAATATGTCATCTCTCCATGATAGTCTCTGCAGAACACTGCCTTCTTTCAACATAGGTCCCCCTTTGCAGCATACACCAGGACCCCAAGGGTCTTTTATTGTTGGTGTACTTCTAATTCTGCTTCTAAAACCCCTTCTGTTTCATTTGGTTTAATCCCCCCTGCTTAGCACTGTATTCTATTTACATAACCACTGTTGACTAAGCACCACCCTCCCTCCAGGGCATTGGTGGTTCAGTGGTAGAATTCCCGCCTGCTCCGCCCCCTCTCCTTGTCACACCCTGATTTTCACCAGTCACCTTTCTCTCCACCCTCTCTACATCACATCCTGTTTACACCCTACTCGGCAAGTATATTAGTTTTAGTTTAGTTTAGCTTGGCTTAGATTGTGCTGCGTTCCACTTGAATAAAGACTGATCTGCACACCACTCAGCCATGAGTCCCTGGTTGTCTGTCTCCCAACGGCGAAGCTAGCCAGCCCGACATTTCATCCCATCCTTTTCCTTCCTTCCCCAGAGTCCTTTGCTTTGGTGCAATACACCACACCCAGTCCAAATTTTACCTTCTGCTGTCCCTTACTGTTCTTTTCTCATAAGTGCCTCCTATAAATGAGTGCATTGGGTATTGATCTTTCTCTTTATGGAATCAACATGATAAAGACATTGCAAAGAGATAACCTCATCGGGAGCTGGGTAGTAGCACAGAGGGTTAAGTGCATGTGGTGCAAAGCGCAAGGACTAGAGTAAGGATCCCAGTTCAAGCCCCCGGCTCCCCACCCACAGGAGAGTCACTTCACAGGCGGTGAAGCAGGTCTGCAGGTATCTATCTTTCTCTCTGTCTTCCCTCCTCTCTCCATTTCTCTCTGTCCTATCCAACAACGACATCAATAACAACAATAATAACTACAACAATAAAAAGGGCAACAAAAAAGGAATAAATAAATAAATATTAAAAAAAGAGATAACCTCATCATCATCTTTTGTTTTTTTAAATTACCACCAGGATTATCGCCAGGGCTCAGTACCTACAGGATGAATCCACTAATCCACTCAGTCAGTTTTCCTTGGTTTTCCCATTTCTTTCTTTCTTTTTAATTTGATAGGACAGATAGAATTTTAGGAGAAAGAGAGCTGCAAATCTACTTCATTGCTCGTGAAGCACCCCACTGCAGGTGAGGAATGGTACCTGCAACCTGGGTCCTCACAAATGGTAATGCAGCACTCAACTATGTTAACCACTGCCTGGTCCCCCAACCTTATCATTTTAATAGCTGCATAGTATTCCATTGTGTATGTGCACGACAACTTTCTTAGACACTCATCTGCCATTGGCCATCTGGGTTGTTTTCAGGTTAGGGCTATTACAAATGGTGCTGCTGTGAACATAGGTGTTCATAGCCCTCTTTGAATAAGTATCTTTGTTTTCCCTGGGTAAATCTGCAGGAGAGTGTTTGTTGGGTGATAAGATAGGTCCATTTCTAGCTTTCTTTTTTTATTTTTATTTATAAAATGGAAATGTTGACTAGACCATAGGATAAGAATGCCACACAATTACCACCACCAGAACTCTCTAACCCATCCCCTCCTCTGATAACTTTCCTATTCCTCATCCCTCTGGGAGTATGGACCCAGGATCATTGTGGGGTGCAGAAGGTGGAAGGTCTGGCTTCTGTAATTGCTTCCCCGCTGAACATGGATGTTGGCAGGTTGATCCATACTCCCAGCCTGTCTCTCTTTCCCTAGTGGGGCAGGGCTCTGTGGAGGTGGGGCTCCAGGACACATTGGTGGGGTCATCTGCCCAGGGAAGTCAGGTTGGCATCATGGTAGCATCTGTAACCTGGTGGCTGAAAAGGAGTTAAGATATAAAGCCAAACAAATTGTTGACTAATCATGAACCTAAAGAGTAGAATATTGCAGATGAAGACTTAAGGTCTCCATTTTGGAAATAGCTATTCGGTCTACTGTAGGTATATTCCAAAGGGCCCATGACTTCACTAGTTTTTGCCTGAGCCTAATATGCAGGTGGACCCAAGTTACTGTCTAGGGAGATGGTGTCATAATTGGAAAGAGGACTAGAAAGCTGGATCAGGGAAGAGAGTAGCTCCCAAATATGGAAAAAGCATATAAATATTGTTAATTGATTTGACCTGGGGCCCATATTCAGCACAGGAGCCTATGAAACCTCTACATCCCTGTAGGTCTGAGCTCATAGTCTGTGGTCACGACTAGAAACAATCTCAACTGCACTAATTTCAGGACCCATCTTCCTCGAGTGGTAGGTAGAGTATGTTGTCCAACATCCTTTCAGAGAATGGAACATTCCCTGCCATTGTTGATCCACATGGAGGGCAGAGTCCTATAGGGACACACAAAGAGGTCCATTATGTTGTTCCTGATGGAGACGACCAGTTACAGTGGCGAGAGGGATCTGTTAGAGGTCTAGGCCCATCATGTCTGTGTGGCAATCCCAAGACTTCCTGACTAGGGTCCCAGGTGATGGGGCGGCCTGGTAGTGACCAAAGAGTCTTCTTTAAAGTATGTCAGTCTCTTTTCCTTATTCAGCTTTTGTAGTCCTTACTTTATCTGACAGGGTTAGCTTTGGAGTGATTGAGGGAAGTATAATAGGAGGTAGGTGAGCAGGGTATCTAGGCCTAAGTAGAAACTATTTGATTAGGTGCTTTTATGGTGTCATTTTAGGTCTTTCTGCTCGCAGCAGCACTTACTGGGTCACTGTAACTATTGTACACTTTTGCTTTAAGATATATATATATATATTTCCCCTAACTTAAGGATACATGTGTACATATGCCCTATCTCATAGAATCTGGTCTATATCCAGGTTTTGTGGTTTTGTTAAGAAGTGCAGCACGCAAAATTGAAATAAAGAGTCCTGTGAGTTAGGAAAGGTCTCACCAGAGTAATGAAGCTGAAGGGTTGACATTCCATGCCTGACGTCTCTGGACACAGTCTGAGGTGAAGCATGCCGAGGTGGTGCTGGTTGAATTGATTAGGTTTGGATCAGCAGACGCATTGTAAGTTGGTATGAATTGAGAGAAGCATGCAGGAAAGTGAGTTCCACCTTAGAGGTTGCAGGAATGGAAGATGCATGGACTTTATAGAGACGGGAAGGTTTCTACGGTGTAACGGTTTAAGAAGGCAGTAGGTAGTTATATCTATAACCAAATTATTTGGCAATTGGGTTAACTTTGAAAATCCCATTGTTTTTTTTTTAATTTTATTTATTTATTCCCTTTTGTTGCCCTTGTTGTTTTATTGTTGTACTTATTATTGTTGTTGTCGTCATTGTTGGATAGGACAGGGAGAAATGGAGAGAGGAGGGGAAGACAGAGAGGGGGAGAGAAAGACACCTGCAGACCTGCTTCACCGCCTGTGAAGCGACTCCTCTGCAGGTGGGGAGCCGGGGTTTGAACCGGGATCCTTATGCCAGTCCTTGTGCTTTGCACCACCTGCGCTTAACCCGCTGTGCTACAGCCCGACTCCCTGAAAATCCCATTGTTAGGATTTGCTGTATCATACAAGCTCTTGCCATAATTTATGTCCTTTTATGTTATTTACATATAGCTGTATCTTATAAGTTAATGCCATCAGTTGCTTCTGTTCTCCCTGGTCTAAGCTTTTAGGAGATTTAATATTTCAAAGAACAAGTCATTATTAGAAATGTATTAATAATTTGAGCCCACTGTTAAAATTCAATCTGATTACCAATTGGAAGTCTTAAGTGCTTAGGCTGAAGGAACATAGACTCAGAGCTGTGGTCTGTGCATTTTTAGTTTTCTAATGAACCTCCAGACTGTTTTCCACAGGGTTGGGCCAATTTACATTCTGGACTCATTTATCTTATAAACAAACGCCAAGATACTTTTAAAGGCTCCTCAATAAATCTTAAATTATGACTTTCCCCTTTTACATACTTGTTTGATCTGCCATCTCACATGTGAACACAGACCACATGCGTTGTATTACATATGAGCTATCAATGTTTGCTAACTTTGCCTTCGGTGAGACCTGCTCTCCCTGTACAGCAGCAGCAGCATCAGTCCTGCTGAGCAAGCTCTCAGACCTCTTCATTGCCAAGTGGAGGCTTTAGGTGGAATGGTTTGACGCCACTCACTTTACAATTAGCATGATTAGATGCTATCCATCAATGAGGACACTGTTTCACTTAATATTCCATAAAAACCACTGTTGAGAGCACACTCACACACGTGGGAAAACAAAAGTAAAACATCAAATAGTCCATCATGTTTCCAGACATTCTCCCACATAAATCCTGATCTAATAGAAAGCTTAAATGTGGAAATGTTTGAGAATTGTCCACTGAAAGGCATTATGTATGTTCTTAAACTTTTTAAAGCAACATAACCCTCTTTTGTTTATTTTCTATTGCTGATATATCATTGGCATGTAACATAATATTAATCACATGTAGCATAAGTCAGCAACAAAGTGATATGTGGGTATATAATCACAGTAAATCGTCTAGATAGCATACTCATCACACATAGTTACACTGCCCCTTTTCCTTGTGGAGAGAACTTTTAAAACCTCCTCTTTTATTTAACTTCAAATATGTAATACAGTATTGCTAGCTATTGTCACCATGCTATATATACAACAACCCAATGAATGAGTCCTTTTGTTTATTTCTTATTGATATAATTAATGGTTTACAGTAAATACGGTTGTTGGTACTTGTGTAAAACATCTCAATTTTCAGGAGGCTGGGTGGTAGCTCAGTGGGTTAAGTGCACATGGTACAAAGCATAAGGACTGGCATAAGGATCCAAGTTTGAGCCCCAAGCTCCCCACCTGCAGGTGGATGACTTTACAGGTGGTAAAGCAGGTCTGCAGGTGTCTGTCTTTCTCTCCACCTCTCTGTCTTCCCCTCCTCTCTCCATTTCTCTCTGTCCTATCCAACAGCAACAATAACAACAACATCAAGAGCAATAATAACAACAAGGGCAACAAAAATGGGGGGAAATGGCCTCCAGGAGCAGGAACAGTGGATTCATAGTGCAGGCACTGAGCACCAGGAGGAAATAGAGAGAGAGAGTTTATTCAGAACACTCTCACCCCCAGCCTAGGTCCTCCACCATCATGCACCAGGACCTACCTGAAAGCCCCACCCCAGAGTCCTTTACTTTGGTGCAGTACACCAAACCCAGTCCAAGACCTACTTTCTGTTTCCCCTTCTGTTCTTATTTCTCAACTTCTTTCCATGACTGATATCATCTCATGTTTATTCCTCGCTTTCTGGCTTATCTTACTTAACTTGATTCCTTCAAGCTTTATCTAAGATGAGGAAAAAATAAATAAAAGGTGACAATCATTCTTAATAGCTGACTAGTACTCCATTGTTTATATAGACCACAACTTTCTTAGCCACTCATCTGTTGGACACCTAGGTTGCTTCCATGTTTTGGCTTTTACAAATTGCATTGCTATGAACATAGGTATACACAGATCTGTTTGGATGGGTGTGTTTGATTCCTTAGGAAATATCCCCATGAGAGGAGTTGCTGGGTCATAGGGTAGATCCATTTGTAGTCTTCTGAGAGTTTTCCAGACTGCTCTCCACAGAGTTGGACCAATTGACATTCCCACCAGCAGTGGAAAGTGACCCTTTACCCCTGAAACCTTTCCAACATTTGTTGTTACTATCCTTTCTAATGTATGGAATGACTTCTTCTATAACTGGAAAATTTGCTTGTGCTTTTCACTCCCCTTCACTCATTTTTATCTATCCCATCCACCTCCTGCCTCTGGTAACCACCAATCTGTTCTCTGTGTCTCTGAGTTTGATGGATACTTTTGTCTGCCTTGCTGTTGTCATAGATTTTACATATAAATGCAATCACATGTATTTGTCTTTAGTCATCTGACTTTTTCACTCAGTATAATGCCTTCAAAGTTCAGCCATGATGCTGAGACTAGCAAGATTTTATCATATGGCTGAATAATATTCTGTTATGTACACATATAGCAATCTTCTGTCTCCAGTCACCCATCAGTCAACACTTGAGTTGTGTCCACATGTGACTATTATGAAGCATGCTGCAGTGAAGATGGGGCGGAGTGTATGAATTCAAGTCAGTACTTGCTTTCATTAAGTAATTTCCCAAAAGAGAAACTCTTGAATCTAGTTCTAGTTTTAATATTTGAGGAACTTCCATAATGTTTTCCCTTTAAGCTTTGACTAAAGTCTTGCAGGCAGTGTGTGTGTGTGTGTGTGTGTGTGTGTGTGTGTGTGTGTGTAAGATTATAAGTTAATAGGGATATAACTCCACACCACTCCTATAATCAAAGTTCTGTGTCCCACCCCACTCCAGCAGGTGCCACTGTAGACTTCCCAAAGTCATAGATAGAGATTGACTACATATTTTTTCAAGTTCATGTGTTTCAATTCTGAATATTCCACATGTGAATTAAATCATCCCATAGCTGTCCTTCATTTTCTTACTTATTTCACTAAACATAATTCTTGCCAGTTCCATCCATTTAGTCCCAAAGGACACATTATAATCATTTGTTACCGGCTGACTTGTACTCCATGGAGTATATGACCCATGATGCTTTTGTATTTATAAGACTCAAATGAATGATTTTTACTCCAGTGTGAATGGCTTCCCCCCAACTCTAAGTTCCTAATAGGACTTTTTTCCTAGATTTTTTTAAACTCATAATCAGGAAAATGAAGAGGCACACATCAGAGAAGCACATGGGCCATTTGGACAAAGATGATTGACCCTATATAGAAGCTGATGTCCATTTTTATTCACTTCTAAGGCCCTGCCTTCACTTCATTTTTAAGCCACACCTATGCCTATTACAACTTCTGGGTGTCTTTATTTTTTCCTCTTTGCTCTCAGATAAGGGAACTAGTGGCAGGCTTACCCTTGAGTGTTCAGATATATAAATAACTTACTAATAATGGTAGTTTTAATTGGGTCTGATTTAAAATTATTTTTTACTTTATTATTAAAACTCTTTTATAAAGCTCACCTGGGAGCATGCTTAGTTAACCATGCAGCTGGCCCAGATTAAAGTCTGGGGGAAACATGGGTACTCTGATGTCCCTCACCCTTTTTGTGTCCGTCTGACTCTCTGTTCTCTTCTTTTAATTCTCCTCCTCCTCCTCCTCCTCCTCCTCCTCCTCCTCCTTCTCTTTCTCTTCTTCTCCTTCTCCCCCTCCAGGGTTATCACTGGGGTTCAGTGCCAGCACTACGAATCCACTGCTCCTAGAGACCTTTTTTTTTTTTTTTGAGAAAGAAAGGGGATATAGAGAGGAACCGAAAATGATAGACACCTGCAGACCTGTTTCACTGCTTGTGAAGCATCCCCTCTGCAGATATGGAGCTGGGGGATCAAACCCAGATTCTTGCATGGATCCTAGCACTTCCTAAGTACTATGTGCACTTAACCAGGTGTGCCACCACCTTCCCCTTCCTCCTGCCTGCCTCCTACCCCCTTATCTTTCTTTTCTGTCTGAAAAACCCCAGGCTAGAGCAGTGAAGCCCTAGAGATGATGAAAAAGGGGGAGTGGAGTAGTCTAATTTCTCCTAATTATTATTTATTTTTGCAACAACTGTGTGGGCTCATACTAAGCAAAAAAAAAAAATGGACAGCGTGCTGCATAATCTACTTCTTCCTTCAGTTCTTGGGTGTATTTCAAAGTATTAAACTGAAATGTTTATTGTTCCCAGTTATGTGTCTCTGTCTTTTCTGTTTTCAAAGCTAGAAGAGTCTCTAAGAGAATTCCTTTTCCTTCCAGAATTAATACAAGTTATCTTACAAGTAGTATTCACACAGTTTAGAAAAATGACCTTTATTTATGTTTTCTGAGCTACTTTCCCTGCCTGCAAGTTCTTATTGGAATACAACTGACTGAAACATATTTTTTTTTCAACAGCACACTAATTCTATTTTTGGATTTGTGCTGCATGTTAGATTTTTAGCCCATTCCAACTGCTAATAATGTAAAAGGTCAAATACTCAATGCAGCACACAAAATGCCACATTAATCTCAGTGTAATTAATGAGCTTACCCTGTATTTATTAAAGAGGAAAATAGGGTTATTTTCCTTAGAACCTATGAACCCAGCATAATAATAGATCAGAAACATAAATTTTGCAGAGCATGCACTGACCAGGAGTCAGCTATACAGCCCAAATAATGGATTCGGGTTTCATTTTCTGAGGCCCAGAACTACTGAACAAATCCAATGTGGCAGTCACTGCAGTGCCATCATCACCCACCGACAGGATTCCTCTTGGACAAGGCAGGCAATGTAATTGGAGACTCGTGCCACAGGCGGGGTTTTTATATGACAGCACTGTTTCAGAGGATGAGCTCATTCAAGAACCGGATTGCATACAAATGGGCATGGTATTATACAAAGGCCTGTAAAGTAAACACCAGCCCATGAAGTTCATCACACATCCCAGTGGAAAATAGCATCAACTTTGTATTCCTATTGAACTTGCTTCAACCTGGTGCTAATAAAATGGGAATATTCCTTCTTAAAAGTTCCTTGTCGAAAGTGCCAAACAGGGTCAGGTGGTGGTGGACTGGCACAAGGATCCTGGTTTGAGGCCCAGGTCCCCCACCTACAGGGGAGTCCCTACAAAAGTAGTGAAACAGGTCTGCAGGTGGCTGGCTTTCTCTCCTTTCTCTCTCCCTCTCTGTCTTTCCCTTCTCTTTTTTATTTTTTTCCCTCCAGGGTTATTTCTGGGCTCGGTGCCTGCACCATGAATCCACTGCTCCTGGAGGCCATTTGTCCCCCCTTTTGTTGCCCTTGTTGTTGTAGCCTCGTTGTGGTTATTATTATTATTGCCACCGTTGATGCTGTCCGTTGTTAGATAGGACAGAGAGAAATGGAGAGAGGAGGGGAATACAGAGAGGGGGAGAGAAAGACAGACACCTGCAGACCTGCTTCACCACCTGTGAAGCGACTCTCCTGCAGTCGGGAGCCGGGGGCTTGAAGTGAGATCCTTATGCTGGTCCTTGCGCTTCGCACCACATGTGCTTAACCCACTGCACCACCACCCGATCCCCTTTCCCTTCTCTTTCAATGTCTCTCAGTTCTATCCAATAAAATGGAAAAGAAAAAAAGGTCACTAGGAGCAGGGAAATAGTTGTACTGCCACTGAGCTAGAGCAATAACCCTAAAGGCAATAAAAAGAAAAAAGTACTGAGGGTTTTTTTTTTTAATCACTTTATTAGGAGCTTAATTGTTCACAGTTGTTGTGACATGGTTACTATTACTCATGTCACCATTATATTTGTCTGCAGAACACTCTTCCCCAACTGGGGTCCTATTCTGTCATCATGTGCCAGTACCCCAAAGTCACCCTCCTTTCACCTCCCTCCCCTCCTTCCCCAGAGTCCTTTGCTTCAGTGCAATAGACCAAGCCCAGTCCAAGTTTTACTTTCTGCTTTTCCTCTTCTGCATTTGTTTCTTAAATTACACCTATAAATAAGATGATGTAGTGGTTTTCCTTGGCAGTCTGTTAGTGGGGACCATGGTCTGCTACTCTCAGTCACAAAACCTGAGATTTAGAAATTATCTTGGTACTAACAGTATGACACCCAAATGAGATGCACCAGGTTTTCCTGAGGATTTGTTAGGAACTTGTTAGGACCTCCTAGTTCTCAGATTACACCCCAGAGTAACTGAGTCTAAGACTCTAGGAGTGGACTAACCAGGCATCTGGTTAGTAAACCCTTTGGGACATTCCCAGGAATGCTGAAATTCCAGGCAACTCTGCCTTATTTCTTTCAGTTTATGAGAGCAGAGACTACATGATTATTGAACAATAAAATCAAAAGGGGGCACTGGGTGGTGACACACCTGGTTGAACACACATGCTACAATGTGGAAGAACCTGGGTTCAAGTCCCCAGTCCCCACCTGCAGAGGGAAAGCGTTACAAGTAGTGAAGCAGTGCTGCAGGTGTCTCTCTGTTTCTTGCCTTCCTATCTTCCCCCACCCTCTCGATTCCTGGGTGTCTCTATCCAATAAATAAATAAATGTGATTTTAAAAAAATCAAAAAAGAGGCTAGATGGTGGCAGACCTGGCTAAGCACACACATTATCGTGGGCAAGGACCTGGGTTCAAGCCCCTGGTCTTCCACTGCAGGGAGAAAACTTCACAAGTGGTGAAGCAGACCTGCAGGTGTCTCTCTTTCTCTCTCCTTCTCTTTCTCCCCTTTTCCCTCTCAATTTCTGGCTGTCTCTATCCAATAAATAAAGATAATTTAAGAAATGTTTTTAAAAAAATCAAAAGGAAATTATTGATTTCTGTTACTGTGCATGGTGGGAAGTACAAGTTTACACCGATATTTATGTGTATAAGACTCACCACACACACCAGTAAAGTTCCAGGGCCTTCACACCAAAAAGATCCCTCTAGTCTTTAACATCATTTTTATTGGGGGTTGGTGGTTTACAAAACAGTTGTTGATGATTGGGTACAATTCCCTATCTCCCTGTTTAAAGTCTTTGTAAAACTCTTTCCCAACTTGCAACAGAACCCCAAGGTTCCCTCCTCCCCCACTTTTTCCTTTCATACGCAGAGTCTTTCGCTTTGCTGCAGTACACTACACACAATCCAAGTTTTGTTTTGTGTTTTTCTCCCTCCACCCCATCCTTGTTTCTTAAGTTGTGCCTATGAGAGAGATCATCTGGTATTTGTGCTTTTCTTATCTCATTTAGCAAGATGCCTCCAAAATCCATCCAAGATAATGCAAAGGAGATACCTTCAACAAGACATAAAACTCTTAAGTTGCCAAGATGCCACAGAGGAAGTGACATTCAGCTTGGTACCTTCTACCAGATACTTGGCCCCAAAAGAACGATAGTGTATTTTATTCTGCTTAATTTTACAGATGAAGAAACTGAAAAGTCAAAGAGACATTGAGTTAGGAATTTCACCATTCTTCATACCTACCATTATTAGAGGTGACATTAATTATGTGGAAAACTGAGAAATGTTATGCAGATACAAACTATTGTATTTACTGTCAGAATAAAATGGATAGAATTGGAGGTGACTATAATTAGTGAAGTCCATGATGATGGAGTAGCCTTTCTTATTTATTGAATGTAGAGAATTAAAATACTTAGACTTGTAAAAAAAAATCATCAAACTGTCTCAAGACTTTGTGACAACTATGAAAGACATCTGGGGTAAGAGAGGAATATAGAACATTGGTGGTGGTGGGTGAGATCTGGAACTATAAGCCTTAAAAATCATGATTAATCACAAAAAAATGAAGAGGAAGACCAATACATCTATTTCTTTCTTCTGCATTCATGAGACACCTTATACAACCTTCTGGCTCATTCTGTGAAGGGCACATTCAGGATAGACAGCACTCTTAATGACATCAGGTGTTTCCCACTTTTTATAAGTCATAACAAGGCTGAATTTTCCTTTATAATTATGAAAAAATAATCAAAATGACTTCTGAGTTCATTAATGGTGAGATACATAAAATTTAAAAGAGTGACAAAAAGAAATTACCAAATATGAGAGGACAGTGTTGTGTGAGCCTTAGCATATTTCTTAACTAGATCTCTGAAAAGTCAACTTGATCAGTTGTCAGGACAAGCCTTTAAGTAAACCTTTACATAGATAGAGTGAGATAAAATAATCCAATCTTCATCAGGCACTAAGCAGCTTAGACACATTTCTTCACATTGCAGAAGTTCTTGGAATAAGTGAAAAACTTAATCTTGTATCTATTGCAGAAATTTTGAAAGTGTTTATTATTTTTTTTTAATTTTATTTATTTATTTTCCCTTTTGTTGCCCTTGTTGTCTTTTTATTGTTGTTGTAGTTATTATTGTTGTTGTTATTGATCTCGTCATTGTTGGATAGGACAGAGAGAAATGGAGAGAGGAGGGGAGACAGAGAGGGGGAGAGAAAGATAGACACTTGCAGACCTGTTTCACCACCTGTGAAGCGACTCCCCTGCAGGTGGGGAGCTGGGGGCTTGAACCTGATTTTAGGCTGGTCTTTCTGCTTTGTGCCACATGCACTTAACTACTGTGCTACCACCCGACTCCTGAAAGTGTCTATTATTATTTTAAAACCGGAGACTGAATTTTGAATCATTTCTTTAACTTCCTCATATGTAGCTCCGCCTCTCTGCAAGCTTCCTCTTATATAAACTCATCTAGCAGTCATGCCTTTTTCTTCAATGCCAATATATAAATTGTATGTCAGTACCATTTATCTTTTTTTTTTTTTTTACCAGCTCAGTTCTGGTTTATAGTGGGGTGGGGGATTGAACCTAGGACCTCAGAGTCTCAAGCATGAAGAAAATGTTCACATAACCATTATGCCATCTCTCTTACTCTGTTTATCTTTCCAATTCAGAATTTTCCAATTTTAATAAGTATAGGTAATGAAAATTTAGTTGTCCTCTTGTAAAACAAGCAGAAAGTCCATTGCTGTAGAGTAAAAATACCATTGCTTTTAGATGAGTTTTTATTGAGTAACACTGATGGATAATATGTGTCCCACTTCATAACATATCATCCTTTTTACCCACTTTCTGCAGCCCCCAAGTCCTGTCCTCTCTGTCCTCACCAATGTGTTCCCTGGGTCTGTTTTGTTGTGTTGGCTCATTTGCTTTGTTTATTTGTCTTCTCTATATGAATGAAATGCTAAGACATTCCTCTGGTTTACTTCATTGAGTATAGTCCTCTCCACTCCATCTACATTGTCCCCTCCAAATGTCATTATTAATACACCTGTATACTAGAGAAAGATAAACAGAGGGGAGGAAGGAGGGAGATGTAAATCTTTTGCAAGTTAAAATTTGCATGGTAGACCTTTACAAAAAAAAAAAAAAAAAAGCTAAGAAGAAAAGGTTAAGCAAATCTCAAATCTCCCACGAAGTAAAGCAGGAAAAAAAACCAGAGTGAAATAGAGAAGCTTAAAAAGTCATCAGACTGGGAGAGCATCAGAACACACAAAATATCATGAAGAAACCAGGAATAAGAGAGGGAGGGAACAGGGGACATGCTAGAACAACAAAAGCCAACGAATTATAAGAATCCAGTAGCATTTTCCAGAAATGAGGAAATGTATTTCCTTGATTGAGAAGCATCTCATCAAACTTTCAGAGAACACAAGCAAAATGTCTGGAGATAGTAAACTCAGTGGAGCCCACAGCACCAAGCAGGAGGACCTAGCCTCTGGCACTACATAGAAGTGCTATGCACAGTACCAGGGATAGCTCCCTGAATTGTGTGTGTGCTTTAGGGCTTCTCCCAATGCCAGAGAGGCCAGGCTTGAACCTGGGGTGCAGAAATACACACTAAGAACTTAACTCCTGATGATATCTATTAGTCCAGGGACAAGTGACTTCCGTAGATGTAAATTCATTAAAAGTTCGTTTCCAAGAATTAGCCCACAGTGTGAAGAAAGGGCATGCTATGTTCACAGCATCTCACCTTTCTCAGTTATCTCTCCAGGTATGATGCTCAAACCTAGTTTGCAGTCACGATCGGGTACTAGTTACTCCTGCCTTTGTTTCCCTTTTGGCTGACTGTTGATGGGTCTTTGATGTTAGATCCGAGGAGATTTCTCTTTATGGATCAAATGGCTTTGCCTTTATTATCATGTGGTTTTCCTTCAGTTTCTGGAGAAATCACATAACTCTGGTAAAGCAAAGCAAGTCTTCCAAATGTTCTTGTATTCAATATAGTCCTTTCTTTATGGGATGAAACCATATTTCTCAGTTTGAGATTTGCACGTATACCAGCAGGAGTAGGGAAAGGGGCAAGTATGAAGTACAGTGCCCAGTATACCTCAGACCACCCAGTAGACATGGTCATTTCCCCATGTTAGTGATATTACCTCAATATGCGAGTAAAAAGAGCATATCTAATTAAAACCAGCATGAATACACAGTGGAACAAAAAGCAAAATCCAAAGGGACCTTTGTATTTATTTATAAAATAAAAATATCATTTTTATTTTATAAATAAATACGAAAGACCATAGGTACAACTCCACACAATTTTCAACACACCCTCCCTTGAAAGCTTTCATATTCTTTATCCCTCTGGGAGTATGGACCCAGGATCATTATGAGGTGCAGAAGGTGGAAGGTCTGGCTTCTGTAATTACTTCCCCACTGAACATGAGTGTTGAAAGGTGGATCCATACTCCCAGCCTGTCTCTCTCTTTCCCTAGTGGGGCAGGGCTCTGTGGAGGTGGGGCTCCAGGACATATTGGTGGGGTCGTCTGCCCAGGGAAGTCAGGTTAACATCATGGTAGCATCTGCAACTTGGTGGCTGAAAAAGCATTAATATATAAAAAAAAAAACAAATTGTTTAATAACCAGGAACCTAAATGTAAGGATATAGAAGATGAGATTTGGGGTCTCCATTTTAGAAAAGGCTAGTAGGTCTATTTTAGGTATATTCCAAGGGACCCATGACTTTACTATTTTTTGCTTCAGCCTGACAGCTAACATGCAAAGAGACCAAAGGTATTGTCTACAGAGATGATATCAGAGTTGGAAATAGAACTAGAAAGCAGGATCAGGGGAAGAGAGTAGCTCCCAAATTTGGGGAAAATATGTAAATATTGTTAACTGTAAACCCCACCAATTTGACCTGGGGCCCACATTCAGTGCAAGAGCCTGTATAATCTCTGAATCCCTGTAGGTCTGAGTTGAGTTCTGTGGTCATAGCTAGGAACATTCCAGACTGCACTCATTGCCAGACCCATCTTCCTCAAGTGGTAGAATATGTTGACCCAGCCTCCCTTCAGAGAATGGGGCAGTCCCTACTATCATTGATCCACATTGAGAGGAAGGTCCTCTAGGGGCCCACAAAGGGGTTCCTGATGGAGGTGACCAGTGACAGTGGAGAGAGGGATCTCTTAGAGGTCTAGGCCCATCTTGTCTGTGTGGGAATCCCAGGATTCCCTGACTAGGGCCCCAGCTGATGGGGTGGTCTGATAACGAGCCAGCATTAAAGTGTCCTGGTCTCTTGCCCTTATCCAGCTTTTGTAGTCCTTATCTGTCTGACAAGGTTAGCCTTGGAGTGATTTTTTTTTTTATTTCCTTATTGGGGAATTAATGTTTTGCATTCGATAGTAAAAACAATAGTGTGTGCATGCATAACATTTCCCAGTTTTCCATATAACAATACAACCCCCACTAGGTCCTTTATCATCCTTTTTGGACCTGTATCCTTCCCCACCACCACCACCACAAACCCCAGAGTCTTTTACTTTGGTGCAATACGCTAAATAGCCTTGGAGTGATTGAGGAAAGTGAAATAGGAAGTAGGTGAGGGGAGTATCTAGGTCTAAGTAGAAACGATTTGATTAAATACTTTATGTTGTCTTTTCTAGGTCTTCCTACTTGCCTGCTACATGTATTGGGTCACTGCCAACTGTTGTGAAATTTTACATTAAGGTGTATACATTCTGCTAATTTGTGGCCACATGTGCACATGTGCTCTATCTCGTGGGCCCTGGACTATATCTAGGTTCTGTGACTTTGTTGGGAAATGCACCCTGCCGGGATAGCCTGAGGGTGCTTCTTGCTGAGCTAGTGCTCTCTGGGTTGGAGAGAACTCAACTGGAGCTAATCTAGGCTGCTGCGTGGGAGAGGGATCAGGAACTCGTGCCGCACTAACTTCGCAGGAGATACACTCTGGAACTCTCGGAGCCGGAAAGCAATTTCCAAGTGTGTTTAATCAGAAGAGCAGCTGTTTTTATACTTTCCAAGTAGGGTGGAAACAGGATGTGACATAGAGAGGGTGGAGCGAAAAGTGACTGGTGGAAGATCAGGGTGTGACAAGGAGAGGATCAGGGTGTGACAAGGAGAGGGGGTGGAGCAGGTGAGAATTTTACCACTAAACCACTAATGCCCTGGAGGGAGTGTGGTGCTTTATGTAAATGTAAAAGTGATTTATGTAAATAGACCGCTATGAATGGGATCAAACCAATCCCTATATAGGCATACCAGTGCTTGGTTAAGCAGAAGCCAGGGGGAGCTGGCATACTATCCAACAGCACCCGCCGAAATGGAATTCAGGAGTCTTATGAGCTGGGAAAGGTCTCACCAGATGAATGGAGCTGATGGGTTGAGACCCCATGCCTGGCACCTCTAGACACAATGCGAAATGAAACATGTCGAGATGGCATTGGTTGCATTGATTAGGCTGGGATCAGCAGATGCAGGCTCTATTGGTATGAATCAAGGGAAGCATGCAGGAAAATGAGCCCTACCCCAGAGGTTCCAGGACTGGGAGAAATGTGGATTTTATAGAGAATGGGGGAAGGTTCCTGCTGTCTTAGGCTTTAAGAAGGCAATAGATAGTTATTATTACAATTAAGTTATTTGGAAATTTGGTTCACTTTGAAAGAGCCTGTTGATTTTTTTTAATTGTTTCTTTAGATATTTTGTTTTTTGCATGCAAAAAAAGAGAGAAAGAGACGGGTGGGAGAGAGAGACTTCTGTTCTTCTGATATATGCAGTGGTGAATCTGAAGCCTTGTATACTAAAGTCCTGCTTTTCAGTTGCAGAAGCCAGGCCTTCCATGTAACAGGCCTTGAGTTTGATTCTCAGCACAACATGCAGGCACCATGGTTGACATCAGAAAGACTTTATGAATAGTACAGCAGCGCTGTTATGTCTCTCCTCTCTGATGCTCCTTTTCTCTGCCCAAAGAAAGGAAGAATAAAGAAATAGGCCCAAGAGAACACTCGTCAGTATTACGCATACACAAGGCCCTGGATGAACACTCAGTGCCACGTTTAAAATAATTAATGAGGGTGTCGGGCAGTAGCACAGTGGGTTAAGTGCACATGGTGCAAAGCACAAGGACCGGGGCAAGGATATCGGTTCGAGCCTCTGGCTCCCCATCTGAAGGGGAGTCACTTCACAAGCAATGAAGCAGGTTTGCAGGTGTCTATCTTTCTCTTCCCCTCCTCTCTCCATTTCTCTCTGTCCTATCCAACAATGGCGACATCAGTATCAACAACAATAATAACTACAACAATAAAACAACAAGGGCAACAAAAAGGAATAAATAAATTTTTTTAATAATTTATTTCTTTATTGGGGAATTAATGTTTTACATTCAACAGTAAACACAATATTTTGTACATGCATAACATTCCCCAGATTCCCCATTTAACAATATAACCCCCACTGTGTCATTCATCATCTTTCATGGACCTGTATTCTCCCCACACACCCACCCCAGAGTCTTTTACTTTGGTGCAATACGCCAATTCCATTTCAGGTTCGACTTGTGTTTTCTTTTCTAATCTTATTTTTCAACTTCGGCCTGAGAGTGAGATCATCCCATATTCATCCTTCTGTTTCTGACTTATTTCACTCAACATGATTTTTTCAAGGTCCATCCAAGATCGGCTGAAAATGGTGAAGTCACCATTTTTTACAGCTGAGTAGTATTCCATTGTGTATATATACCACAATTTGCTCAGCCACTCATCTGTTGTTGGACACCTGGGTTGCTTCCAGGTTTGGGCTATTACAAATTGTGCTGCCAAGAACATATGTGTACACGGATCTTTTTGGATGGATGTGTTGGGTTCCTTAGGATATATCCCCAGGAGAGGAATTGCAGGGTCATAGGGTAGGTCCATTTCTAGCCTTCTGAGAGTTCTCCAGACCGTTCTCCACAGAGGATGGACCCATTGACATTCCCACCAGCAGTGCAGGAGGGTTCCTTTGACCCCACACCCTCTCCAGCATTTGCTGCTGTTACCTTTTCTGATGTATGACATTCTCACAGGAGTGAAGTGATATCTCATTGTTGTCTTGATTTGCATTTCTCTGACAATCAGAGACTTAGAGCATTTTTTCATGTGTTTCTCAGCCTTTTGGATATCTTCTATGGTGAATATTCTGTCCAAGTCCTCCTCCCATTTTTGGATGGGGTTATTTGTTGTCTTGTTGTTGAGTCTGGCAAGCTCTTTATATATGTCGGTTATTAAACTCTTATCTGATGTATGGCATGTAAAGATCTTCTCCCATTCTGTGAGGGGTCTCTTGGTTTGGGTAGTGGTTTCTTTTGCTGTGAAGAAGCTTTTTAATTTGATGTAGTCCCATAGGTTTATACTTGCCTTAGTCTTCTTTGTAATTGGATTTGTTTCATTGAAAATGTCTTTAAAATTTATGTGGAAAAGAGTTCTGCCAATATTTTCCTCTAAGTATTTGATAGTTTGTGGTCTAACATCCAAATCCTTGATCCACTTGGAATTTACTTTTGTATTTGGTGAAATACAGTGATTCAGTTTCATTCTGCTGCATGTTTCAACCCATTGTTTCCAACACCATTTGTTGAAGAGACTCTGCTTTCCCCATTGAATAGTCTGGGCACCTTTGTCAGAGATTAGATGTCCATAGGTGTGGGGCCTCATTTCTGGGCTCTCAATTCTATTTCACTGGTCAGTGTGTCTATTCATGTTCCAGTACTAAGCAGTTTTGATGACAATGGCCCTATAATACTATTTGAGATCTGGGAGTGTGATGCCTCTGGTTCTGTTCTTTTTTCTCAAGATTGTTTTGGCAATTCTAGGTCTTTTCTGGTTCCAGATAAACATTTGTAGCATTTTTTCTATTCTCCTAAAAATGTTCTTGGGATCTTGATGGGGATAGCATTAAATTTGTAGATGGCTCTGGGTAATATATTCATTTTGATGATGTTAATTCTTCCAACCCATGAACATGGAATATCTTTCCACTTCTTTGTGTCTTTTTCAATTTCTTTGAGTAGTGACTCATAATTTTCAGTATACAGGTCTTTCACTTCTTTGGCTAGGTTTACTCCTAGATATTTTATTGTTTTTGTTGCTATAGTAAAAGGAACTGATTTCTGGATTTCAAATTCTTCTAGCTTAGTGTTTGCATAGAGGAATGCCACTGACTTTTGAATGTTAATTTTATAGCCTGACACCTTACTGTATTGCCTGATGATTTCCAAAAGCTTCTTGCTGGATTCCTTAGGTTTTTCCATGTATACTATCATGTCATCTGCAAATAAGGAGAGTTTGACTTTTTCTCTTCCAATCTGTATCCCTTTAATTCTTTGCTCCTGCCTGATTGCTATGGCAAGAACTTCCAACACTATGTTGAATAGTAATGGTGATAGTGGGCAGCCCTGTCTAGTACCTGATCTGAGGGGAAATGCTTCCAGTTTTTCACCATTGAGTATGATGTTGGCTGTAGGTTTGCTATATATAGACTCCACTATCTTCAGGAATTTTCCATATATTCCCATTTTTTGTAGTGTTTTGATCATAAAGGGATGTTGTATTTTGTCAAAAGCTTTCTCTGCATCTATTGATATGACCATGTGGTTTTTGGTCTTGCTTTTGTTGACGTGGTGGATCACATTGATTGATTTACATATATTAAACCAACCTTGCATCCCTGGGATAAACCCCACTTGGTCATAATGAACAATCTTTTTGATATACTGCTGTATCCGGTTGGCTAGAATTTTGTTCAGTATTTTCACATCTATGTTCATCAGAGATATTGGTCTGTAGTTTTCTCTTTTGGTTGTGTCCCTGTCTGCTTTTGGTATCAGGGTGATGCTGGCTTCATAGAAGCTGGCAGGGAGTATTCCAGTGTCTTCAATCTTCTGGAAGACTTTTAAAAGTAGAGGTATTAGTTCTTCTTTGAAGGTTTTGTAGAATTCATTTATAAAACCATCTGGTCCAGGACTTTTATTTTTGGGAAGATTTTTGATAACTCTTTCAATTTGATTAGCTGTGATGGGCCTGTTCATGTTATCCACTTCCTCTTTACTTAGTTTTGGAAGTTGGTAGGTATCTAGGAAATCATCTATTTCTTCCAGGTTCTCTAGCTTGGTGGCATATAGTTGTTCATAGAAGCCTCCCATGATATGTTGACTTTCTGTGGTGTCTGTTGTGATATCTCCTCTTTCATTTACTATCCGATTTATTTGGGTCTTCTCTCTTTTTTGTTTTGTGAGTCTGGCTAAAGGTTTGTCGATTTTGTCTACTCTTTCGAAGAACCAACATTTACTTTCATTGATCTTTTGTATGGTTTTCCTATTCTCAATGTTATTTATTTCTGCCCTAACTTTAGTGATTTCTGTCCTTCTGGTTGCTTTAGGATTCCTTTGTTGTTCTTCTTCTAGGTCTTTAAGATGTGCAATCAGGCTGTTTATTTGTGCTTTTTCTTGTTTCCTAATGTGTGCTTGTATAGCTATGAACTTTTTTTTAAGCTATGAACACTGCTTTTGCTGTGTCCCAAATATTTTGATAGCTTGTGTCTTCATTTTCATTGAACTCTCGAAACATTTTGATTTCTTCCTTGATTTCCTCTTTGACCCAGTAGTTGTTAAGAAGTGTACTGCTGAGCTTCCACATTTTGGCACTGTTACTAATCTTTTGTTGATTGTTAAGTGTTAGTTTAATTCCACTGTGGTCTGAGAAGATGCTTGGGATGATTTCAATGCTCTTGAATTGGCTGATGCTGTCTTTGTGGCCTAACATATGGTCTATCCTTGAGAATGACCCATGTGGATTTGAGTAAAATGTGTATTCCAGTTTCTTGGGATGAATGACTCTGAAAATGTCCAATAGTTCTAGTTTATCTATCTCTTCATTTAGCTCCCTTATGTCTTTACTGATTTTCTTCCTGGATGATCTGTCAAGTTGAGAGAGTGGGGTGTTGACGTCCCCTACTATGACTGTGTTACTATTAATATATTGCTGTAGCTCTTTCAGTAGAGGTTTGATGTATTTAGATGGCTTCTCATTGGGTGCATAGATGTTAATAATAGTTAAGTCCTCTTGATTGACTGATCCTCTGAGCATTAAGTAGTGTCCATTCCTATCTTTTTAATCTTATCTATTTTAAAGTCTATCATGTCAGATATGAGAATAGCTGTTCCTTCCCTTTTTGTGGGCCATTGGCTTGTATGATAGTTTTCCATCCTTTCACTTTAAGTCTGTGTTTGTCTTGTTGAGTTAGATGAGTTTCCTGTAGACAACATATTGTCGGGTTGTATTTTCTGATCCATCTTCCTACTCTGTGTCTTTTAATAGGTGAATTCAGGTCATTGACATTTATTGATATCAAAGATTGAAGATATTTTAATGCCATTCTTGTAGAGTTTTAGAGTGTTTTGATATATGTCCTATTTGTGGTGGTCTGGTTGTTTATAGGAGACCTTTCAGAAGTTCTTTCAGGGCAGGCTTGGTGATGGATGCTTCCTTCAACTGTTGCTTGTCTGAGAAGGTTTTGATGCCTCCATCTAGTCTGAATGACAGTCTAGCAGGATATAGTATTCTTGGCTGAAAGCCTTTCTCATTGAGCACTCGATAGATATCTTGCCATTCTCTTCTGGCCTGTAGTGTTTGTATGGAGAAGTCTGCTGCTAATCTTATGGGTTTTCCTTTGTAGGTGACTCTTTGTTTTTCTCTTGCAGCCTTGAGGATCCTTTCTTTATCCTTATTCCTTTCCATTCTAAGTATGACATGTCTTGGTGTCTTTAGGTCTGGGTTAATTCTGTTTGGGACCCTCTGGGCTTCTTGAATCTTTATGTCTTTGATGTTGTCTAGACTAGAGAAATTTTCAGCTATTATGGCCTGGAAAATGCTTTCTTCCTCTCCTTCTCTTTCTTCCTCTGGTAAGCCAATAGTGCGTATATTGTTTCTTCTGAAGTCATCCCATAGGACTCTGTTGTTGTTTTCAGCATCTCTTAATCTCTTTTTGAGATCTCTTACTTCTTTTTTAGTTGTCTCTAATTCATCCTCAATCTTGCTAATTCTGTCTTCAGCCTCATAGATTCTATTCTCTCTGCCCTCTACTACTTTCTGGAGTTCATCTATTTTGTTGCCCTGCTCTGATACTGTTTTAGCTTGTTCAGCTAGTTGCATTCTTAGCTCAGCGATTTCAGCTTTCAGCTCTCTAATAACCATGAGATAATTAGAATTTTCTTCCATATTCTCATTTGTTGTTCCTGCATTTCTGATTACAATTTTTTCAAATTCTTTACTCACTCCTGTTATTATTTCCTTAGCTAATGTTTGGATGTTGAACTCATTGTTTTGTGCTTCACCCTCTGGAGGACTTTTAGCTGGACTCTTGTCCTGGTTCGAGTCTCCAATATTTTTTCTTGTTGTTTTAACCATTTTATATATTATGTTATGAGTTCCCTTTATCAGTACTTTTCAAATTATTGATCACTATTGCCTGGATTGACCTGTGTCTAAGTAAGTTAATTAAAGGGTTTACAGTGGTGGAAGTTAACAGTTTTTTCAATCCCTGAGTTGGAGCTCAGTGGTTTAAAAGCCTCTTTTTTTTTTTTTCTTCCCTGTAGGCTATGGGAGCCTGAGTGCTTTTAAACTATCAATAGGCTTCTTAGTTTAATCACTGACTCCTGACCAGGGTGTGGCAGAGATAATCCAGTGGTTATGCAAAGAGACTTTCACAGCCCCTCAGCTATGCCACCGAGGTATAGGTCTTCTCCTGAGTTTCCCGGTTAGATCTCTGTCCCCTGGTGTCCCTCCCTGCCACTGCTCCAGATTCTGAGGGTAGTAGCAATGGAGACTCAGAGTTGCACTTGGTGAGTCTCTGGGGAGTCCTCTCCTCCCTTAAGCTGTCCCCTTGTTGGTGGAGCAGACTGGAGGTGGTGTCTCAACTGATAAACTGCTGAACTGTTAGCAGCCACTTAATCTCTCCTTAGGCCTCTCTCATCTCTCTGTCACCAGCCACACGTGTTTGTACTCACTGGTGATTTACTGGGTTCCTGTGGTCATTCTAGTCCTGTCTTGTTTCGGTCCCGGGTGGTCTCCTTTGGTATTCCTAGTTGATCCGGGAGAGGAGAGGAGAGGAGAGGAGAGGAGAGGAGAGGAGAGGAGAGGAGAGGAGAGGAGAGGAGAGGAGAGGAGAGAAAGGGATCTGCTGCTCGTAGCTCCGCCTCCGGAAGTCCAATATTTTTTAAAAATAAATAAAATAATTAGTGAAACAAAATAAAAACAAAGGCTGGCACCCCCTACGCCCCAGAGGTACAAAGCCATAAAACATCTCTCTCTATGGAATGAGCTGGAGGAAAATTTAGGAAACATTTCAGTTGAGTCTCTAGTTCAGTGTAGTAAATTGTTCTATTCTAGCAAGTTTTTCATTTAAGCTCCAAAGTTGATTTTTATTTTGTCTTGTTATGTTCTGTTTTGTTTCCATCAACAGTGCCAAAGGGCATAATTCAAATAGGCATTGAGGAAATGCTTAATTATTTCTCTGTTGTTCTCCTCACTGCTGCCAAAACCCCAACAGCACTTATTAAGCCTTCCTGCGTAAGAGTCGGATTGAGATCATGTGACTGTTATGGTACACATTAAATAGCAACACTTGTGTGTAAAGAAATGGTGGCAGGAAGAAAAGCCATCATTCCATTTCACTAGAAATTGTTCACAGAGGATTGGAAGAAAACAAATATTACCCTTGAAGGAGAAAAAAAGATTCCGAATGTGTCAGAATAAGTGACAGCACCCCAAGAAGGAGGGCAGTATCACAGAGACAAGAACGTGGACCCACTCACTGTAGACAGAATAGGAGATGGGACAGAGAGATATGTCAGCAGTTGAGTACAGGGCTTGCAAGCTTGAGGTTGTGGGTTTGTCCCCTGTATCACGTATGCAAGAGTTGAACAGTACTCTGGTATCTGTCTTCTCTCCCCATCAGAGTTGAACAGTACTCTGGTTTCCTTGTTTCCCTCTTTCTTTCTCTTCATTTCTCCTCTTTTGCATATAAAGATAGTTCTTGTCAGAAATAAATGACTTCACACACATAAAAAGAAATAATAACAAGGCAGGGGAGATAGCATAATGGTTATGCGAACAGACTCTCATGCCTGAGGCTACAAACTCCCAGGTTCAATCCCCCTCACCACCATAAGCCAGAATTGAGCAGTGCTCTGGTATTTCTCTCTGTGTTTCTCTTCTCTCTCTCTCTAAAAATATAATAATAACAGAATAAGGCTAAGCACTTAGAAGCACTTTAGTTAAATGCTAGCTACTAATTATGATATTATTTTGCTTCCTTTCCAGTTTTTCTTTTTCCCCCAAACCACTCTAGGCTTTTATATTACAGAATTACATGTTTGAATCCACACCGTTCCCACCACCAGAGTTCTGAATCTTCACTCTCCCCGCTGCAATCCACCACAGTTCCCCTAAAGTTGTAGACATGGACCAACCATCTTCTCTACAACTATCTGTCCACATTTATACATAGTTGCCCCTTCTTTTCCTGATTCACTCCTCTCTTTCCCACTAAGCCACCCATGACATCATAACTACCTCCGTATGTCCCTCTCCTTTTCCTTCTCTCTCTCTGGATGCTGATGAGCTGGAGTGCAGAGTCCTCTTATCTTCATCCTATCACTTCTCCCCCGCTGGGAATATGGATCAAGGCTGTTTATGGGTAGGAGTTCTGGCTTCTGTAGCTGCTTCTCCACTGAGCATGGGTGTTGACAGGTTGATCCATATCCCCAGCCTGTTTCTATCTTTCCCTCCACTTTAGACAGAAAGAGAGACGGAAAAAGAAACTGCAGCAGCAAAACTTCCCTTAGTATGGGATATATATATGTTATAATCTTAGTATCAAAACAGAAGGAAGAAACTAAATGACTGGGTACCCACCATCCCAGTGTCTTCCTATAGATTATTTCTATAATTCCTCAAAACTCCTAGGAGGAAATAACTTCTTTTCCTTGCAGAAAATTGAGGTGAGAAAGGAGGTGATGGCAGAACTGGGGAAACCTCCTGTCTGTCCAATTCCAAAGCCTTCGGTGGTGGAGCTGGTGCTGGTGCTCCCTGGGAGGCTGGTCATTTGAGAACATCTTCTCCCTCCCAACCCTTCTGCTAAGTACTCACTGTTTTCATATCATAGCCCAGAAGTTCATCCCTGTTATACTTAGTTCATCTCTCTTTTCTCCTTGTGCCACTTGTGTTTCAAACTGTCATCGGGAGTCTCCTGAGTGGGCTGGGAAGTCCTTGTGTTCCTTGCCGGAGTGATTTCCCACAGGTGCAGATGATCCAGGAAGTTGTGTTCACCAGGAAGGAAGTTAAAGCAAAGATGTCATGTTTTCTGACCAGACCTCCCAAAAGGATAGACCAAAGTGACTGACAGACCAACAGAGGCTTTACTGTTTATTGAGAGTATTCTTTAAAAATTATTTAACAGGGTAATTAAATGAACATCTATAGGCCAGGGCATTTGGCAGGGCAGAAAGCAGAAAAATAGAGAGAGAGAGAGAGAGGCCACATTTCCAGTTGAGAATCTTTCTAAGGTTTTGTTTTCCTTTAAGTACCCCTCTTACCACCTCCACAAATTATATTCTTTTATAATTTTCTGGGTTTTTATGTATTCTATTTATTATGATTTATTGGAGAGGGAAGGAAAAGATAGAGATACCTGCAGCACTGTTTGATCATTCATTAAGCTTTCCCCCTAAGGATGGGATCCAGGGCTTGAATCCAGGTCCTTGTGTATTGTAACATGTGCACTCAACCAGAAACACACCCCTCCAATTCTGATGGGATGGTCTAGTGGAGTCAACATCATTGGGTTGGTTTGGTCCCATAGCCAGGTGAAGTCACCATGGTCTCAGGTGGTCAGTCTTTTCATCAGTTGAATTGCTTGCTTATTGTTTTGGAAGTCAAGTTGTTCTGTGTTCCTGTTATTGTTATATTCTTCTAGAGTAAGGGTGAGTGTCTGTTATCATAGACCAGGAGCCATCACTCCTGAAGTCATGCAACTTCCCACTCACCTTTGCAGCTTAAGCCAATATCCCTGCTGTATCCTTAGATGTGGGCCATCCTCGGACCCTCTGCCTCCCTGGCCACTGGCGGTGGGGACCAGGGCAGCCTCTGGAGGTCCTGAGAGGCCCTGGTGACAAGAGTGTGTGGAGAGGAAAGAAACACACACCCTCCTCTGGAAGAAGACTCAGAGATGACTCATTTATTGGGGTAGATATATCCATAGGTTTGAGAAAGGTTAAGGTAATCATTAAGCCACAGACAATGCAGAGTTAAATGTTGACCTGTCGGGTGTTTGATGCTAGCTAGGAAGTTACCAGTCATGAGCTCACAATACATAGGTAGACTTTTTTTCTCTAAGGATGAATTACAACCACCTCCGGGCAGGGGGAGAAGGGGCAGTTGAACAAAGCCAGGATATTTGCGGTGGGTTTTGGCTGGATATACATGGTAATTCATGGTCTTTGTTCAAAGTGAATGAGGAACCGTGTAGGAAGGTACCAAAAAGTCCATCCATCCATAAGTTAACGAGGTCAGGAGGGACCTGTCTACAGACCCTCAGGGAGGAGGCTTGGGGTCAACCTACTCAGACTCTCATGGAAATAATGTATTAGACTTCCCAGACAGTGGGCCCTTTCCCTATACTTAGAGCCTAATACCTGGACCCTCCCCCGAGAAAAACACCCAGTGTGTGTGTGTGTGTGTGTGTGTGTGTGTGTGTGTGTGTGTGTGTGTGTTGCAGGTGGTTCAAATATAGATTTCCATTGTTGTGAATCTGTTTCTCAGCACAGCTGTCCTTCCTTCCTTCCCTTCTCTCCAGGGCATAACTTTGGTCCCTCCAAGATGTCACGGGCACAGACGTTCCCCAGCTACACCTCGGAGCAGAGTGAAGAGACCCAACAGACCTTGTCTCGGTCCAGCAGCTATGGCTTCAGCTACAGCTCCAGCCTCATCCAATGACACACAGGGAGCCACCACTGACCAGAGAGACAGTCTGTCCTGGACCTGCGGCAGGAACCTTGTGCCCTCTGCCTCCTGGAAGACCAACTGCAGTGCCAGTTGACCTGGGTCAAGGCTCTGGCCTCCAGCCCAGTGGAAGGTTCAAAACTGAAGTTTGGCTTCCATGAGTCTGTGACTAAGTCCTTTATTTCTTGAATTTCTTGGGGAAGGGGATGGGGTGGGTATCTGTGTTTTACAAAAACAGAGTCCGATCTTGTCTGGACAGGTCTTAAAATTTTCTTGGGGTCTGATGGTGACAGAAGCCTGGGAGAGGGTACACTTAAAGAAGCTATCACCCCTGGTGTGTGACTAAGCGCCTGGGGTAGGGTGGGACCTGGGGGTCTCTAACACTGTCTTCCCCTCTGATGACAAGTTCTGAGCTCAGATATCCTGGCGACCCACCATAGCTCTGCAGCTTGCAAGTTTCAGCAAGGGTCATAGCCCAGGAACTGTGTAGGTTATCTCCACTCTCGGTACTAATCAATCCAGTGACAGTGAGGAGAGCAAAAATGTAGAACATAAAGTCGTGTGTGTGTGTGTGTGTGTGTGTGTGTGTGTGTGTGTGTGTGTATGTTATGTGTATGTAGACATGGGTGTCACTCTGTCTGTCTCCATCCTACCACTATCCTTCCCCTTGTGTGCTGAGGGTGTGCACACTTCCACTGTGGGAAATTGTAACCTGGTGTGTTGAGATTCAGCTTGTTATGTTATAGAATCGCTACTTTTTAAAATTATCTTTATTTATTTATTTGGATAGAGACAGCCAAAAATCAAGAGGTAGGGGGGTGTAGAGAGGGAGAGAGACACCTGCAGCCCTGCTTCACCATTTGTGAAGCACCTGCAGGGATCCAGGGGCTCGAACCCAGGTCCTTACACACTATAACATGTGCGCTGAACCAGATGCGCCACCACCCAGCCCCAAGAATCGCTACTTTTAAAAGTATTGTTTAAAAACACAAGGTTGCTTCTTAGTAAAATTCGCCATGTAGTCCAGTCTGCACAAGTGTAACTGGACATAGAGGAAAGGGAAAGGCTTAGGGAACCAAAAAAACAAAACAAACAAATAAAAAACCCATCTTGCTATCCCGCAGCCCCCCCCCCCCCGTGCTGTCCATGGTTCTGATGAGCTTCTCTGTGAGCTGTATGGGGGTGACTGGCCAACAGGCCAATCATTTAAACTTGAGAAAAGCAGGAGTCTATCTGAGGAACAGTCTAAGAACGTCAGAAATACACTGTAAGAAAAAAGAACACAGATTGTGCCGTCAGAAGAACAGCAGAGGCCAGACTGGACAGAGCAAGCTTTTAATTTTTCCTAGATACCACTTCTCTCCTCGGTCACCTATGATTTTCCTATGTTGCCACAGTTTTTTGGACTTTATTTTCCTTTTACTGGACACAGGTTGCTTGGGATTATAGGAGAGAGGAACCGAGTTGGAGAAACAACATGATGGTTGTGCAAAACACTCATGCCTGAGGCTCTGAGGTCCCAAATTCAGTCTTCAGCACCAACATAAGCCTGAGCTGAACAGTGTTCTGGTCTCTCTCTCTGTCTCTCTCCCGCTCTCTGTATCTCTCTGTACATCTCTCTTTCTCTCTCATTAAAGCAAAATAAATAAGATATTTAAAAGACACAGAGTGGAACAAAGCTAGTTTTGACTGTGTGTGTGTGTGTGTGTGTGTGTGTGTGTGTGTGTGTGTGTGTGTGTGTGTTTGCCACCCTGATGAGCCTGGGAACCGTGAGGCTTAAAGGGAAGCTGTGACTTCCATATGAAGTGAAGGAATCTGGCTACAGCACGAATGAGGTAGCTTTGCCTTTGATTCTGGTGTTCACTTGAGTAAAAATAAAAATAATTCTTCCTGAATTATCCGATGACACAGCTCTCAAATACTCCCAGGTGGGTTTAAAGAACAGGGAGCTTTAGTAATAGAAGATAAAAATCTGATTTTTTTTTCTTAGTATAAAAAAGCTTTTGACTATCAAAAGTTATTCTGTTGGAAGGGCCCCTGTTCAGCTGATTTCTGGTAAGCTTTATCCCCCTCAGCCATAACTAGATGAAGACTGATAATTCATTCACTGAAATACCACTGAATTAAGAAAGAAAGAAAGAAAGAAAGAAAGAAAGAAAGAAAGAAAAGGAAAGGAAAGGAAAGGAAAGGAAAGGAAAGGAAAGGAAAGGAAAGGAAAGGAAAGGAAAGGAAAGGAAAGGAAAGGAAAGGAAAGGAAAGGAAAGGAAAGGAAAGAAAGAGGAAGAGGGTCTGGGTCCCTCTTGGAAAATTTTGCACTTAAACCAACTACCTAGACTCTCTAGATCACTCAGATAAGTATGAAAGTCCCATAAAGATGTTAATTATCAAAGGTAATGTGGCTGCGGAAAAGGAATAATAATAATTACCCTGAGCTTTCAGGGAGAAAAAGAAAAGAGCTCCAGCTCCCTGCACTGCGGGTTTTGCTGACACCGCAGAAGAGCAGATGTCTGACGTGATCCAGCCTTCCCTAAACCCTGCTCTCAGGGGGAGAAGCCCTGAATGGCTTTGGCACCTGGCATTTGCTTGGGAAATGCCACCAGTAAAAGCACAGCAAACAGCTCCCAGCTGAGACCATCCGAGCACAGCTCCTGGTGGTGCCTCTTGTCGGCTCTAGTCGAGTCGCTGCTTTTTCCAGACCACACGTTTCCACAAGGGACTTCTGGGAAAACGCCCTGGGGACCCTGGTTCATGGCTCAGCTTTCTTAATATGCCTAAAGCACAGGCTGTGAGTCTTGAGAGGGTTCTGTTCATCAGATAAGTCTGCTCTTGGATCTGCTGGGTGGGAGACATAGGCTCCTGCCAGCAATCACTTCTGTGTCACTGTGATGTGACAGTAACCAGAGAGAATAATCTTGAACCAGTCCACTCTGACAGTCATGAAAAGAGTGTGTGCAGGAGAGCGACATTTCCTTCCTGTGTATCAGTCCTGATCTCATCCCAATGAGAATTAGCCCTCTCAACTATCTCCTGGTATGTTTTTGGAGACTTATTCCTATATTTTCCCCCAGCAGGGCTTACATACAGTTGTTAACATAGTCCAAATGACTCCGTGAGCAGATAGGAGAATTTCTGTGAGTCTAGAGCATACTTCACAGTGGACACTGTGATAGACATGACAAGTGGATCCATCTTCTACAAAAAAAAAAAAAAAAAAACAAAGATAGAAAATGGCTGGGCCAGTATGCCAGAAGTTTAGAAATATAATTTCTCTAGAGCAACTACAATGACTGTAGAAGATACATTCCAATCACTGGAGTTCTTTGTCTAATTTTTTAAAAATATATTGATATCTTCCATCATGACAGAAACAAGGTCCATGCTGCTGTGCTACTACTGACAATCGCTTTTATGTTTCCCACATATTTATGTCTTGACTGAGAGCTTTTTTCCTTCACAAGGTTTCAAAGGCTTGCCCTTTTGTTCCAACCCACAGACCTCCTGTTAGCACTTCTGGGAGGGGGCAAGTCTCTACACGTACTCAGCCTTTATTTATCTACTGATGTCTTCATTTCCTCTTGACCTTTTATAGCATTCTTGGTTGACGTCCTTTCTCTTTTGGTTATCACTGGAGTGTCACAGCTCTGAGATGCCTTTTTCAGATAGAGAATCAAAGTGAGAGATGGAAAAATGCCACAGCCCTAAAGCTCCCTCTAGTATAGTAGAGGCAGGGTTCAAACTTGGGTTGTGAGCACAGCAAAGCTGGTGGATTATCCAGGCAAGGTATTTTGCCAAGCCATTGGATGACGTTTTGAATATTATCAGTCCTGTCTGTCAGTGTGTCTAATAAAAAGTCTTCTGATATTCTCACGCAAATTTCCTTGTCTATGATACACTTCTCTCTTTCCGATTTCAAGATTCTCTTGTCTTTCCACAATCTGATTATAATGTTAGAATTAGTGTCTATGTGGTTCTCTTTGAGTTTATCTGGTTTGGAATCAGTTGAGCCTTTGGATGTCTATCTTGAGCTTGTGGGTTTGTGTTGTCATTTTTGTTGACGTGTGTTCATTCTGTGGGTCTGGGGAGTGAATTTGGCGTTTTGTGCATACACGGTCCCACTGATGACCTCCAGGGCCAATGATCTTCTTTCTTGTTTTGTTTGCTAAGAGAGGGAAGAAGGAGACATAGACAGACAGACACAATGCAGCACTGCCCTACCACCTGTGGAGCTCTCCTGATATCAGTCATGGTGCACCCATGTGGCATTGCGGCCAAACCTAGTGCCTCCCACCTGGCGAGGCACATGCTTTACTTGGTGAGCTATTTCCTGTTCCCTGAGCACCTGGATTTTTGACTAAAGATGCAAGTCAGTTTCCTCCCTTCAGAAACTGTGAGGTCTTTAATGTCCACACCTCTTTTTCATTATGTGAGAAGAGTTATATCAGATATACACAAACTACACAAAATACACCAAAGACATATCGTGGGCTTCTTCTGACAGTGACTTCATTGGGCTTCCATCCAGACACAGATGGGTGAATGAGGATAGTGTCAGTGTGCAAATTAGGTTAGAAGGTGAAAATGATGAGGAAACCCTATCCAAAAAAATATGGGCCCTTCCAAAAGCAGAAAACCCTAGTGCAACTAAATGTCTCACAGACAGGTTACATGAGGAATTTTATGGTATATTTCCTCAATATTATTCTTTCTCTAATATTAATTTCTGTACACATAGCCCACACATGACATTATATTTTAAATGCACAGAGTAGAAATTGAGCTTGACAAAATAATTCTGAGTCTGATCTTCAGCAAGAGGAAAAAGAAGACACAGCTTTCATTTCTCAGACAATAGACAATAGGCACTCAGAACTAATTAAGTTATCCTGGTTGCAAATACTTAGGAGTCAGTATTTCTGGCCACTGCCATAATTTAGGCCTAATGAACTAATAAGCAGACATTTACTTGTATATTAGGGAAGATTCTATTTGATAGAGCATGTGAAATATAAAGTGAAACATTTATTAAAATTGAACCTCACTTTCTTCACTAAATAGTACCTGTAATATTAACCATAGTCTCTTGTAACTGTTTTCCTCTGTCCTCACTGGACAGATATATCTGAAAATTATTTATTGCCAATGAAATGGTTAAGCACTTCTACTCTCAGTCCAATATAGCAACAGTGGACTGAGAAGTGACTTTTAGTGTCTACAAGTCCAATTCCTTGCATGCCATATCTTTAGAGTAGATATTTAAGACATCATAAGAACTGATGCTAACCTGCCTTGTTTGACCCAGTATGACACACACACAAAAAAGAAAAAAGCATGATTAGTCTGTGATTATTTGAATCACTTAATGGTGAATTGACTGTTAATAGTACAGTGAAAAATAAGCTAGGCAAATTGTATTCTTATGAAAAGGTGTGGTCTGGTTTTCATCTTTGCAATAGAACAATAAATTGACAACAGACATGAAATGAGATTGGCTCTTGGGCTTTTAATAATTCATGTTTCATTAAAAGTATTATATTAAACACTGCACACAGTGAAAAACTATATGTCTTTTCTCTAGATCTATCAGCATGTCTGTTGACACCTCACAATTTCAAATGAGTTCACCAAGCATTAACTATAAATTCCTTGATTATGCTCTTCTTAAAATAGATAATAATGTGGGTCAAGGGAGCTGGGCGGTAGTGCAGCAGGTTAAGTGCACATGGTACAAAGTGCAAGGACCAGAGTAAGGATCTCGGTTTGAGCCCCCAGCTCCCCACCTGCAAAGGGGTCACTTCATAGGTGGTGAAATAGGTCTGCAGGTGTCTTTCTCTCCCTCTCTCTGTCTTCCCCTCCTCTCTCATTTCTTTCTGTCCTATCCAATAACAACATCAATTGCAACAACAATAATCATGACGACAACAACAAGGGCAACAAAATGGGGAAAATGGCCTCCAGGAGCAGTGGATTCATAATGCAGGCACCGAGCCCCAGCAATAACCCTGGAGGCAAAAAAAAAAAAAATGCATGGATAATTATAACAATTAAAAGCCTAGGGAATTTATGAAATCCAATTTCCTATGGAAGGTCTAGAGAAGGAAAACAGAACTAGATAATAAAATAAGTGACATACAAATGTAAAGACACTGATGGACTTTCCCCAAGAGCTCTACTCTCTTGACTCGGCTATCTTTCTTTACCCGCTTCACCCGTCTCATAATTTGTAATTTTCATAGAAAGATGCCATCTGTCTATCCAACAAATTCGCTTCCTCCAGCTGACTGAAAATTATTTGATACAACAGGAAGTGTAACAAAATCCCCCCCCCCAAGGCAAAGGGTCAACGTACCTTAGTAACATAGGGATCGGTTTTTGTACCGTCATCCTAATTTGCATTCCAACTTGAAGACAAATTGTCTGTGAGGCTGGGTCTGGGTCAACTACATTCAGAGATCCCACCAGCTTTATGTGTACATACTCTACAGACAGACTGGAATATCAGCCCATCTTTTTCTCGCAGGTACTACCGCTAGCTAGCCCTTATATTCTCTTTTGAAGTTATTGTTAGATATGCATTAACAATTTAAGCCCAGTGTTAGAATTCAATCAGTTTACCAATTGGAAACATCAAGTGCTCAGACTAAAGGAATATATACTCACAAGTGCAATCTATGCATTTGAAGAGCTGGAGGCATCCCATCTATTTTCCCCTCTCATACTGAATAGTGATTTATAAGACAGTAAGTGAATAGGAGTATATATTTAACACCATATCTGCCACAGATCTGTGTCCCTACTTCCATTTCCCCACCAGGTCTTTTATTTTGATGCAAAACTCCATACCCAGTCAAATTCTGTTCTGTGTTTCTCTTTCTGTTCTTCTTTCTCGACTTCTGAAAGTTGATTGTCCCATACTCATCTTTCTCTTTCTGGCTTATCTCATTTAGCAAATTTCCTTCAAGCCCCATCCAACATGGATTGAAAAAGGTGGTTTCGGGAGTCAGGCGGTCGCGCAGCGGGTTAAGCGCAGGTGGCACAAAGCGCAAGGACCGGTGTAAGGATCCCGGTTCGAGCCCCCAGCTCCCCACCTGCAGGGGAGTCGCTTCACAGGCGGTGAAGCTGGTCTGCAGGTGTCTGTCTTTCTCTCATCCTCTCTGTCTTCCCCTCCTCTCTCCATTTCTCTCTGTCCTATCCAACAACAACGACATCAATAACAACAACAATAATAACTACAACAATACAACAACAAGGACAAAAAAGGGAATAAATATTGAAAAAAAAAGAAAAAAAAAAGAAAAGAAAAAGGTGGTTTCATTATTCTTAATAGTTGAGGAGTAACCCATTGTGTATATATACCACAATTAGTCCTTACATTCTTTCTTGAGAATGAGAATCTTTGGTGTAGTATAATTTTCTGAGGTATTAGTTGTTCAAAGACTCTTGTGCAAAGATCCTGAGACCTTGGTAATGTTTTCTAATTGGACAATGTACTAGCTAGCTCTGGAAGCTGTTTCAAAGATCATGTAAAATCAGGGTCCCACTTTATGTCCTACATGGGGAAAAAAAATAGAAACCCAAGTATTTTGTCATTTGTTCAAGAAAAAATAAATAGGAAGAGTTCAGTCTGGTCCTAGGCTCCTGGTCCTGGGACGTTTCCTGGACTCCATCTCTTCTCCCAGCTAGGTGAAGTGGGAAGTAAGAAGCGCCACACAGCCTATACATAAATGTCCTGTTGTATAGTTGAGTGGTCCCCAGAGTTTCAGGCTTTCCTACTTTTTCTGGTTACTGCATCAACTACATCGATAGGGAGGTTTCACGGGGCAATTCATTAAACTGGGTGTTGAGTGTAAATGATCGGTGTAAATTTTATGTCTCCTAGTCTGTCATCCAGTTCTTTCTTGACAATTCAGACTATTTTTTTTTTCTTTCCCTAAAGTGATAGTCAAGCTAGAATTTAAGAAGGTGTGTGTCTATGCTTTGTACTGCTACTGATTCACCACCATACTGTGATGATCACTTGAGAAATCTTCATGATGCTGCAACACTTTGGTTTAATCAGAACACAACCTACTTAGATCATTAATAGCATCAAGGCTATGCTTCTTCATGTGAGTGTTGAAAATCTTGTATTTTAGTTGAAAAATGCCTTCTTTACACAAAAATACTCGACATATCTGGTGGTGTTTTTCCCCTTGTATACTTGAGTATTAAATTATTAGAATTAGCTGAGGCTTGGGTAAATGAAAATAAGTTTTGAAAATGACTAAAGAATATGAAAAACATATTTTATGATTTTTTTCCATACGTTTTTCCTTGTATAAAGGGAAGGAAAACTGTGCATATTCTTAACAGAAACACTGCAGTTTCTTTCTGGTAATTCTGCTTCAAAGGTTATTTTACTTCATCTTCTATGCCTGCTACCCAAGTCCTACCTGCTGGTTTTAACAAGAGTGAATGAATATGTGTGTGTGTGTGTGTGTGTGTGTGTGTGTGTGTGTGTGTGTGTGTGTGTGTGTGTGTGAATTCTGACTTCTCACCTCCTCTATCTGATCACTATAGAGTAGGTTCTTTTCCTTAGGTATATATATAGATATATCCATATATTACTTTTTTGCGATAGAAAGAGTAAGGCAGAGAGGTACTGAGAGAAGGAAGGGAATCACAGCACCAAAGCTTCCTTCAGTGTGATGTGGGCTGAGCTTAAGCCCAAGTCACACACAGAGCAAAGCTGTAAACTATTCATTCAACTGAGCTACCTTACTGGCCCAGACTTAAATTTTCGACTTTTTAAAATTTTATGGATTTGTTTTATTTGATAGAGACAGAGGAATTGAGATGGAAATGGAAGAGAAAGAGACAGAACTATTTCACCACTTGTAAAGCTCGCCTCCCCCCACCAACCCACGACCCCACAGATGGAGACCAAGGGCTTGAACCCAAGACCTTGTGCATGGTAATGTGTGCATTTAACCAGGTGTGCCACTGCCAGGCCCCTACAGATTCAAGTTTTCTAATAGTATTGTTGGGTGAATTATAGCAGTTAATGCAATCAGTTTCCTCAGTCTATTTCTTACTTCCAATATGATCTTGAACTATAAAAGCCCAGGGTCAACTCTTTCTGCACATAGAGTTGTAGTTCAAGTGGAGAAAAATATCTATCCTTACCAGTCCTTTGTGCATGTTGGAACCAATTGCTGTCTTATTTCACTCAAGTGGACCCATGGTATCATAAGAATTATTTTCAAAAATCCAAAAACTAAACCCTAAGTTCAAGAAATGAAAGAAATGATGGTTTTATTTAGAAGTTATTTAAAGCCACCACAGTAAATTTCTCAAATGCTGGAATGATTTGTGTGGTGTTTCATGAACTATTTCATAGAAGTACTGAAAGGCAGGGGATATGAAGACTCCTGATATAGAGTATGAATCAAAATGAGCAGAACAGAGTTTAATATGAGACGTGGGAGAGACAATAGGTTTATGCAAATGAAGAATTTATGCCCAAGTCTCCAAAGTCCCAGATTCAGTGCCTGGCACCACCAAAAGTCAGAGCTGAGCTGTGCTCTGTTTAAAACAAACAAACAAAAAAGGGAGTTCAAATGAGAACATTTGGCTAGTCAAGTTCACGTTCACCTGTGCATAACGTACTTTTAAAAAGCCAATGCCTAGTCTCTTCTGTCATGTTTCACTGGGGGCCAGGTGCTAATGTTTGACAGAGTAGTTGTTGACACTTGGGTAGTTTCTCATCTTCCTGTGAGAGTTCTCTGTAGAAGACTGTCACCCACAACTTGGGTCCTTTCCGTCATCATGCAACAAGACCCCAAGACTCTCTTCAGCTCCTTCCTCTCCCCCCCATCCCCCCCCCCCCCCGCCCAGAGTCCTTTGCTTTGGTGCAATATGCCCCACCCAGTCCAAGTTTTGTTTTGTGTTTGGTCCGTGTTTCTCAAGTCCACCTGTAAATGAGATCATTTGTATTTGTCCGATGGTTTGAGCAATGCCTATTCCTATAAAATATAATCTGCGTAACTGGTAGAGTGGAGGAGTTGTGCCCTAGCTCTATGTGTATAAGACTCTCTGTTGTTTTGGCTATTGTAGGCAGTAAATTAAACTAAGCAGCAAATCAATCTATTTATCCTGGCAATAGAGAGCTGAAACCAGTATCCTTCTTATTGCAGATAACAAGGAACTCCTAGAACTTCCCAGCTTCCCAGCAGGCCCTTCACCACACTAAGCTTAACACACACACACACACACACACACACACACACACACACACCTCTTTCTGACTTCTCACCTCCTCTATATGTCCACTATAGAGTAGGTTCTTTTCCTAAGGTTCACACATATTTATCCCATTTTGTGAAATTCTAATCTATATGAATTCTCGAATACATTAAATTATGTGTTATCTGTCTGCTTTCTGTAAATTCCTTTAAATTAATTTGTATATATGTTATGAAATCTTACACTGTACATTATGAAGAGATGCCATTTGTTAATGAAATCTAACTTGTATAATCTTTTGATAAAAAAGCAGTTTGGACCCCAAGCTTATGCTAAGAAGTGAAATTCCCATTGCAAATTTGCTTCTACTGAAAAAATATATGATATTTCCTACTTTATTATCAATCACAATCTGTTCCAGATAATCTGTTTGGGAACATCTGCACTTAAATACTTGAGTCATCCCTTTTGGAATGGAATGCAAACTAAGACTTTTCCCTGAGATGATGTGAATTTCAACAGAACAGAAAATATTATAATAATGAGGCAATAATTAAATTAAAATAAAGTTAGGTAACTAAGTTATTTTTAAATCTTTATGTGTGATTTTTCTCCCTGGATAAGAATATATGAAATGCACAGGGACTGTCTCCTTTTGAATTCATAGTTTCTATATCTCAGTCCTTAAAAGATAGACCTGTTCTACTGTTATTAATGTCTAACTCATAAACCTAGGAAATTTACTAATGTTCTTGTTACAAGAAGAATATAGCTGTATAATACTAAGGTTTCCTATATCACCCCTTACAAAAGGTAAAGTAAGTTCAAAATATTACTTTACACTAAAACTTTGCATGATCAAGATTTTGAACACCTAAATCAATGGTTTGGGTCTATTTGGTTATTTACTATTGTTAGTACTGTAATATATGATTTCCTTACATTTTTGTTATCATGTGATGAATTGTAACTAAGTAATTAAAGAGAATCCTGACAATCTTATTCTGCTGACCTTTAAACTGTCACATATCCCTTCATTTATTGGCTTGCTATTTTCAAAATAAAGCTACAAAAAGAAATTCCTTTATTAAATGTGAGCTTACTGAGAATTTATTCTGTATTTATAGTGTGGTCCTAACCATACATCATAGAATACATAGTGTAAGAGAATCACAGCATATGGCTTTTGAAAAAGACCTTGGAAACCAACATATTTCATCTTCTAGTGCAGATACATCCAGGGCTTTGTTGTTGTTGTTACTGTTAAATTTCGTTAAGTTATTATTATTTTTTTTAGGACAAGACCTCATTTATGTAGAATTCCTCTCCTTCCTGGACATACTTATTTTTCACGATAGATAGATAGATAGATAGATAGATAGATAGATAGATAGATAGATGATAGATAGATAGATAGATAGATAGGTAGAGCTAGAAAGAGAGTTGACCTTGCCAGTGTGTCCCAGAACCTCACCTTTCCAGAGCCTTACCCTACTAGGGAAAGATAGAGGCAGGCTGGAAGTATGGATTGATTGGCCAATGTCCATATCCAGCAGAGAAGCAATTACAAAAGCCAGAACTCCTTCCTTCTGAACACCAAGAAGAATTTCTGTCCATTTTCCCAGAGAATAAAATGTTAGGGGTAGATGACCAGAGGACTCTAAATCACAGTTCCACTGGGAACCAGAATTCTTAGGACAAGGAACCTTTGTTTTTGCAGCTTCACTGAGAGGGAAGAGATTCTGGAGAACACCTGAGAAGTCAGGTGCAGTTTTGCTTATCTGAGAGGGAAGAGGGAAAAGGAAGGACAACTATGGGATGATTTCACTGATAAGTGAAATATGGAGCATTAAAACGTGAGCTTGGAAAAAATATATATAGGGGTGGGGAAGACATAATAGTTATGCAAACAGACTGTCATGCCTGAGGCTCCTAAGTCCCCGGTTTAATCCCCTGACCACCATAAGCCAGAGCTGAGCAGAGCTCTGGTGTTTCTCTCCCTGTGTGTGTGTCTCTCTCTGCATCTCTCTCAGAAATAAAATAAATAAAATTAAAAAAAAAAATAAAAATATATATAGTCAACACATAGCTATAATCTTGGGAGAACTATGGTGGTTACCGGTGGGGAGCATGTGACACAATTTTGGTGGTGGTAGTGATGTGGAATTATACCCCTATTGTTTTTTATTTTTATTTATTTTTATTATTGGATAGGAACAGAGAGAAATTGAGGAGGGTGAGGGAGAGAGACAGAGAGACACCTGCAGCACTGCTTCACCACTTGTGAAATTTTTCCCCTGCAGGTAGGGGCCGGAGGCTTGAACCTGGGTCATTGTGCTCTGTGTGTGTGATTACTCGGGCACCACCACCTACCCTCCTCCTAGTATCTTATAATATTGTAATTCACTAGTAGATCACTAATAAACAATATTCTTTAAAAGAAAGGGATAGGGAGTCGGGCGGTAGCGCAGCAGGCTGAGCGCATGTGGCACAAAGCGCAAGGACAGGCATAAGGATCCGGTTCGAGCCCCCGGCTCCCCACCTGCAGGGGAGTTGATTCGCAGGCGGTGAAGCAGGTCTGCAGGTGTCTATCTTTCTCTCCTCATCTCTGTCTCCCCCCCCCCATTTCTCTCTGTCCTATCCAACAACGATGACATCAATAACAACAACAATAACTACAACAAGGGAAACAAAAGGGAATAAATAAATAAATAAATAAATATTTTTTAAAAAGAAAAAGAAAGGGATAAACACAGCAGCATCAATCAACTATCCATGGAACTCTCCCAGTATTGTCCATGGTGATCCCAGGTAGTGCTGGGACTTGAACCCAGGACCTCACCCAAGGTAAGGTGGGACACACTCTGCGGGGTAAGCTAGCTTCCAGCCCAATATATAGAACTTTTAAGCAATTTGGACAATATCCCCTAACCAAAGAATGACTTGTTCTCTCCATGTGCTCTAAATGCTGAAGACAGTTATCACAAAGGAATGCTTGGTAAGTGGAGACTTTCCATCAGAAACATCTGCAACACCGTGATGTGTAGAATGCACTAGACTCCTGGGACTTCCTTAATTCTCGTCCATTCTGTGGTCCAGAGGCCTTTACACCTGGACTCAGGCCTGTCTGGAAATAGACATACAGAATCTTTCCGTGTCAGTTCAGTGTTTCTTGTCTGTTTGCTATATTGATTAGATGGGAGGGTTTTTCTTTTTATAGAGTAAAGCCTTTAAAGGAAGCATGAGTCTAGAATCATTGCTACTGGGACTGGGAACCCTCAGTTAATGCATGTATCACCATATGCGAGGATCTGGGTTCAAGCCCCCAATCCTCAACTGCAGGGAGGATGTTTCCTGAGCAGTGAAGCAGGCCTGCAGGTGTCTTGCTCATTTCTCTCCCCTCTGGTCTCAATTTCTCTTTGTTCTATCAAATAAAAATAAAGTAGGAGGGGAAAAAATGGTTGCCCAGATCAATGGATTCATAGTGCTAGCACCAAGTCCAAGCAATAACCCTGATAAAAAAAAAATATATATATATATATATACAGCTACCAGCCCACATCAATGGAATAAGGGAATTTGTTTCATAAAATGAGATTATTAGGAAGGATAACTGCTTCATCCCAGAGGATCTGGGAAGAATTTTTTACCACTGGTGAAAAATTTGAGATAAATGTACAGTAAGAATAAAGAGTGGAGGGGCTGGGTGGTGGCGCACCTGGGTGAGGACACATATCACAGTGCACAAGGACCCGGGTTTGAGCCTCTTGTCCCCACCTGCAGGGGGAAAGTTTTGTGAGTGGTGAAGCTGCAGATGTCTCTCTGTCTTCCTTCTTCTCTATCTCCCCTCCTCTCAATTTCTGTCTCTATCCAATAAATAAAGATAAGAAAAAATTTTTAAAAAAAAATTAGAATAAAGAGTGGAAGCTAAAACAGTGAACACTGTTAACTCCAAATGCGAATAGTCATGGAGGGGAGAAATAGTCGTTTATCTTGTAATTCCCCTGCGTGTGAGTGCAGGCTTAAAAATGGAAGCCAGAGACTGAAGTGAACAGAATTTCAGTGAGTATTTTAGGATGACGAACATATAAGGAGGTGTGGCTGGGTGACGAGTTCGTGGAGAGGAAGACATTTAAGTCAGTGCTGATTGAAAATTGGGACAGGAGGATCTAGTTGTGAGATAAGCATGCTATTCAAAAAAGCAGTCACCCATAATCAAGACAGGTGAGGGAGTCAGGCGGCAGCGCAGCAGATTAAGCCCACGCGGTGCAAGGCGCAAGGACCGGCCTAAGGATCCCGGTTCCAGCCCCCGGTTCCCCACCTGCAGGGGCGTCACTTCACAGGCGGTGAAGCAGGTCTGCAAGAGTTGATCTTTCTCTCCCCCGCTCTGTCTTCCCCTCCTCTCTTGATTTCTCTCTGTCCTATCCAACAATGACGACATCAATACAACAACAATAATAACTACAACAACAATAAAAAAACAGCAAGGGCAACAAAAGGGAAAATAAATATAAGAAGACAGCTATAAAAATAAAAATATATATATATATAAGTGAAATTTCTTGCCCCTTGTGAAGATAAATAGGGAAGGAAGAAGTAAATTTAAAAAAAAAAGTTTTTATGTAAATGTTACAAATGTTACCTTGGAGGCAGAAGTAGCAAAGTGATAGTGATATGAATTATTTACTGCTTTTGATTTTGGGTTTTTTGTTTTTTTTTTACCAGAGCTCTGCTCAGCTCTGGCTTATGGTGGTGCAGGAGGTTGAACCTAGGATTTCAGAGCCTCAGGCTTGAGAGTCTATTTGCATAACCATTATGCTGTCTACCCTCACCTCCAAGCTTATGACTTTTCTCCCCTCCCCCATTCACTAACCATATTATTTAAAATATTCATCAAGGTGGGGGAGATAGCACAATTGTTATGCAAAAAGACTTTCATGCCTGAGGTTCCAAAGTCCCAGGTTCAATCCCCCACACCACTATAAGCCAGAGCTGAGCAGTGCTTTGATGTTAACAACAGTAACAATAGTATTCATATTCATCTAACATCTTTAAAAATAGCAGTTTTAGATGATTGGGTACTTAGAAGGTAGAAAAGCAAGATAATGGGTCTCATTATTATTTTCAATTGTAGTTTGTTTTTGTAAAAAGGATTAAGCTAATGCCTAATTAAGAAAATACTTTTGGGAAAGGTGTTCCTTGGTTACCACACAGCTGGTGTTGCAATAAATAGCAACTTACAGATCTCCTTGAAGTCTTTTACCCTGGACAGCATTGTGGGGCTAGGGACTGGACTTGAGTGGGTGGGGAAAACCTAGACATGACTTAGTTCAATGAAAAGAAGATGTGAAAAAAACGTGAATCAATTCTGGTAACACTCAAGCACAAGGTGTCTGGGATGTTTTAGATGGTGTCTTAGCATCTTAAACTAGAGTCAGTCTAAGAAAATAAGGTGCCTGGCAGATGTATACTAGGTAGGAAGCTATTCCCACTCCAAGAGTCCACGGGTCTATTATCACATATATTGGATGTATTTCTGGAATGGTAATTGGATACTTTCTAGATTCTTCTAGAGGCTCACAATTCTTACATGGGGCCATTGAGAGAGGAAGGCAAAGGGTGGGCGAGAAGTATATGTTCTTTGTGGGATGTCAGCAGCTTTTCCTCTTCTTGGAGTTCCCAGCACCTTCAGGCAGTTATGGGCTTGGGTTTCATGCTGTCCACAACTACAGAAATCACAGCTCCTGCTGCCTTCACTCCTTTCATCAGTACGTGCTCCACCTGCTGACTCCTGGATACGCCATATCTGCGGTTGTTGACAAAGTTGCTCTCCATCAGGCTGTACTGCACGATCTTGTTGACCATCGGCTAGGCGCTCTGCTTCATCTCATTCACAGGCAGCGGCAGGTAGGTCCCATCCAGCTTGTTGTTGACCTTCCAGGAGCAGCCATGCAGCACGTCGCTCAGGTGGCTGTACTTGACCACCGCCCGGTTGTTGAAGATGGAAGTGGTGCTGCCGAGCTCAAATTCCTCACCTGGGGGAGCCAGGTGGACCACACAGTCACCGTGCAGGGGGCGCTTATGACTTTTCATGCTAATACGCTTCTGTTGAAATTTTCCCTTAATATCTCATTTGATAGCAGACACAGCTAGTGATTATGGAACTTTGCATTTTTATCATTCAAACAACAAACTTCATCACAATGAGATGAGTATTTGCACAGCTTCTAAAACCTGAGCATCTAAAATTATACAGGAAACTGGGGACAGGGGGGTGTTCTAAAGCAGGTGGCAATATAACATATTCAGACAAAGACAAAAGGTAACAAACAGGGATTATTCACCAACCAAACCTGAAATTAGATCTTTTATTACAGCTTAGTTGGTGATAAGTACCTGAAAAAATATAAATGACCATGAAGATTTACAAAAGTGTCCTTAGAAAACACTGCAGTTAGTTCTAGAAGCTGCCATTCTGCTGATTAAATCACTAGCAGCAGAATGGTTAAGGAGGACTGGGGAGATAAGGGTTCTGCAAAAAAGCATTAATGCGGTGGTCAGGCGGTAGCGCACCAGGTTAAGCACACATAGCTTGAAGTACAAGGATCCAGGTTCGAGCCCCCACATGCAGAGGGTTCAAGCCCTCACATAAAGAACGGTGGCCTCACTAGCGGCAAAACAGGTCTACAGGTGTCTATCTTTCTCTCCCTCTCTCTGTCTTCCCCTCCTCTCTCAATTTCTCTCTGTCCTATCCAACAACAATGGAAAAAAAAATGGCCTCCAGGACCAGTGGAATTGTAGTGCAGGCACAAACCCTGGAGACCAAATAAATAAATAAAAGACATTAATGTCTGCGGCTATGAAGTCCCAGATCCAATCCACAGCACCACCGTAACTCAGTTCAGCAGTGCTCTGGTCTGTCTCTCTCTAAAAAATTTAAAATTAAGAAATTTTTTTTTTTAAGTGAATGCTTAAAATATACGAGACCTGGAGGAGATGACCAAGGGATAGAATGTTAGATTCAGGTTTTTTTGTCTGCTTGTTCGTTTTACCAGAGCACTGCTCAGCTAATTGGGGAATTAAACCTGGTACTTTGGAGCCTCAGGCATGAAAGTCTCTTTGCATGCTATCTACCCCCAACCCTAGATTCAGATCTTTACTCACATAAAGTACCACATAAAGCAGTGTCATGTCTCTGTCTCTCTTGTAAAATAAATAAATATTGGGGACCAGGCGGTGGCTCACTGGGTTAAGTGCACATAGTACAAAGCACAAGAACCCACTCAAGGATCCGGTTCGAGTCCCCGGCTCCCCACCTGCAGGGAGGTCACTCCACCAGCAGTGAAGCAAGCCTGCAGGTGTCTCTCTTTCTTTCCTCCTCTCTCAATTTGTCTCAGTCCTATCCAAGAAAATGTAAAAATGGATGCCAGGCAGTGGGTTCATAATGCTGACACCCAGCCTCAACGATAACCCTGGAGGCAAATAAATAAAATACTCAAAGAACAGCTCATTATACCTGTACCCCCCACACACATAAATGTTTCTATTTTTTTAGGTTAATGTCTAAGTGTTCAGAGGCTAAATGTAGAGACTACAGTTTCTTTTCTTTAACATTATTTATTTTTATTTTCCCTTTTGTTGCCCTTACTTTTATTTTATAGTTATTATTGTTGTTATTGATGGCGTTGCTGTTGGATAGGACAGAGAGAAATAAATGGAGAGGAGGGAAGACAGAGAAAGGGAGAGAAAGATAGACACCTGCAGACCTGCTTCACCACTTGTGAAGCGACCCTCCTGCAGATGGGGAGCCAGGGGGCTCGAACCGGGATCCTTGTGGCGGTCCTTGCGCTTTGTGTCACCTGCGTTTAACCCACTGCACTACGGCCCTACTCCCGAGACTATAGTTTCTGACCATCATATTCTGACACTCTGGGGACAATAGATGTCCATAAAATAGTGATGCTCATGTTTATATTGTACTTATACCAGTAAGATATTTTCTTATCACCATTTGGAAAGAACTTCAGTTTGGGGAGCCAGGTGGTGGTGCACCTGGTTAAGCGCGCACGCGCGCGCACACACACACAACACACACACCCACACACACACCCACACTACAGTGTGCAAGGACCCAGGTTCAAGCCCCTGGCCACCACTTGCAGGCGGAAAGCTTCACAAGCGGTGAAGTAGAACTGCAGATGTCTGTTTCTCTCCCTGTCTACATCTCCTTCCTCTCTCAACTTCTCTCTGTTCTCTATCCGATAAAAATTTGTAAACATTGTTAAGAAAATGAAGTTGAATTTTGTCCTGATTTAAAACTTCCACCTATAACTCATAAACATCATAAATCTGTAATAATGTCAATCTTGCTATAGCCTCATGCTAACAACAACAACAACAACAACAAAGGCAACACATGATTATAAATCAAGGAAAAGCATTTTGATTACAGTGATTCCTAATTGCAATGTGGGTGCTACCACATTGAATCAGAGAATGATTGCCTCACAGCTGGAGTCTTTATTTAATATCATTCGCTCTGGGCTGCCATAACTTGGATATTTACAATAACACTAAACCTACTAAAATTCACTTCCTTTTCTATTATCTTATAAATTAAGAGTGTATTTTCAGTTTACATGTGCAGTATTTTGCAGCTAGCTGACTTCCTTGGTCTATAAATCTGAATATTTACTCACTGAAAACACTAGCCCCATCCACCTACCTCATTCATAAACGTGATTACAAGTTAATGAAATGTCTGTTTTCCCAGCATGCAGAAAGATCCTTAAATAATGTTTCCAGATCTCTCTGGGGAATAATATAATGGGCGTCGAGGCATGGTAGGTTAGTTAGGTATAATCTTTCCTGACAAAAGCATGCACTCTGTAATGATCATCAGAGTCAGACATTCACATTCACCTACGCTGTTACAACACATAAGTCCCTTTTCCTTTGTAACTTCAGCCCTGCTTCACCACTTGTGAAACTTTCCCCGTGCAGCTGGGAACCGCAGGCTCAAACCCAGGTCCTTGTGCATTGTAACATGTGCCCACAATCAGGTGTACCACCACTCAGCCCCTGTTTAATACACTCTTTATCAAAAGAAACTATCTATGAAAAAGCAGAATCTTGGAAGGCAAGCTAAGTGCTAAGAAGCACCTTGCAAAAATTATTTAAATAAAGCATCACTTAATTTAGTTCTGGTTTTTTTGTTTGTTTTTGTTTTGTTTTTTTGCCTCCAGGGTTATCGCTGGAGCTCAGTGTCTGCACTCGGAACCCCCCTGCTCCTGGAGGCCATTTTTACTATTTTGTTGCCGCCCTTGTTATTGTTATTGTTATTGTGGTTATAGATGTTGTTGTTGTTGGATGGGACAGAGAGAAATGGAGAGAGGAGGGGAAGACAGAGAGGGGGAGAGAAAGATAGACGCCTGCAGACCTGCTTCAACACTCGAGAAATGATCCCCAGCCCCCCGCAGGTGAGGAGCCAGGGACTCGAACCAGGATCCTTACCCAGTCTTTGTGCTTTGCGCCATGTGTGCTTAAACTGCTGTGCTACTGCCCCACCCCAGCTCTGGTCTTTTATTCTGTGGATCTGTTTCAGCAAGTAAAATAGCTGCAGCAAAGTATACATTCATACAAACACGTGTACACAGACAACATAGATGTTGTAGGCATTATATATGTATATGTGTACCTATAGTGTACATTCATACAGACATGTGTACACAGACAACATAGATGTTGTAGGTATCATATACGTGTGTGTGTGCGTAACTATGCACATACATGGTCAAGTTACAAAACTCTAGCAAATCACTTATTATGTAAAGAAAGGCCACTACGATGCACAGGCTTTGTTAAGACAGCCAGGGAAAGAAAAGGAAGGAAATTCCATCTACAAAATAAGCAGAGGACAAAAGACAGTCTCCAGCAGGACTTCAGAGACATCTAAATCCTGATTTAAAAGGGGGAGGGTGGAGCAGATGGTGGCACACGTGGTTAAGCACACATATTACCAAGAGCAAGGACCCGGGTTCGAGCTCCTGCTCTGCACCTGTGGGGAGTAGGGGAGTTGGACATTTCATGAGCAGTGGTGAAGCAGGTCTGCAGGTGTCTTGTCTTTCTCTCCCTCTATCTCCTCTCCCTTCTCAGTTTCTCTCTGTCCTATCCAATTAAAAAAATAAATAAGGGTAGGGGTATAGCATAATGGCTATGCTAAGACACTTTCATGCCCAAGGCTCTCAAGTCCCAGCTTCAATCCCCCATACTGCCATAAGCCAGAGCTGAGCAGTGCTCTGGTAAAAAAAAAAAAAAAAAAAAAAAAAAAAAAAAGTGGGAAAACTGCTAGGAGTGGTTGTTTCATAGTGCCGGCACTGAGCCCCAGTCACAACCTTGGTGGCAATAAAAAAGAAAAGAATAATGCCCACTGGCACTGAAACCCAATAATAAATAACCCTGGTAGAAAAACAAAGTGGGGCTGGAATAAATCACTCTCACACTCTCATATAAAATTGAGAGTATTGGGGCCCTGTGGTGGCACACCTGGCTGAGTGCACAAGGGTCTGGGTTCAAGGCCCTGGTCCCTATCTGCAGGGGGAAAGCTTCACAAGCAATAAAGCAGGGATGCAGGTTGTGAGGTTAGAGAAAAGCCCCGAATATTAAGAACAGCCATTAACCTGAAAACAACTGTTCCTTGTTCTGCGTAAATATTTCCACCTGTACCCACCCTGTGATAACTATAAAAAGGTGGAATGAGAAATGATCGGGGCAGCAGACTCTCCCCTTGCTTGAAAGGATGTCGGCGGCATAAGCTTAAGCTCCCTTTCTTCTTCTAGCGTTTGCCCTTCTTCCATAGCCAGTCAACATCGTCAGGTTGAGCCTGATGTAAAGTTTCGAGACCTCCTTTGAATCTGGAGAGGTGGCAGTCGTTGACTATGTGGGTCATAGTCTGTCTGGAGCCGCAGGGGCAGTCCGGGTCGTCTCTGGCTCCCCAGCGATGGAACATAGCGGCGCACCAGCCATGGCCTGTTCGATAGCGATTGAGGAGGGCCCGATCATAACGTGCTAGGTCAAAGCCGGGTTGACGCTTGCAGGGGTCTGTGATGAGGTGTTTGTTCTTGACCTCAGCTGACTGCCAACTCTGTTTCCAAGAGACTGGAACAGAGAAGTTCAGTGTAGGCGTAGGGGACCAGATTGGGTGACGAGACGTCAAGCGTTGGACAGGGTGGGCGAAGATATCCGCGTATATTGGCAGGTCCGGTCGAGCGTAGACGTGGGAAATGAACTTAGATGATGCCGCATCCCGACGAATATCTGGCGGGGCGATGTTGCTAAGAACTGGCAGCCATGGAACCGGGGTGGAACGGATGGTTCCAGAAATTATCCTCATGGAGGAATATAATTTGGAATCGACCAAGTGGACATGGGGGCTACGGAACCATACTGGGGCACAGTATTCTGCAGTGGAATAGCATAATGCCAGAGAGGATGATCGTAGTGTGGAAGTGCTCGCGCCCCATGAGGAGCTGGCCAGTCTTGCAATGATGTTATTCCTCGCGCCCACCTTTGCTGCAGTTTTTATGAGATGTTTGTGAAATGACAGAGTGCGATCGAGAGTAACGCCAAGATAGACTGGCTGGGCTTCATGCCGGATTCTCGTATCACCAAGCTGCACATTAAGCTCACGCGAGGCCGAGCCATGGTGTAGATGGAAAACAGATGATACCGTTTTTGCAGTGCTAGGGATTAGTCGCCATTTTTTACAGTAATCAGATATCAGAGACATGTCTTTCGTGAGTGTTTCCTTGAGGATGTCGAACTTGGATGCCTGAGTTGCACAGCAGATGTCATCGGCGTAGATGAACTTCCTTGAAGAAGTTTCTGGGAGGTCATTGATGTAAATATTAAATAGCGTAGGAGCCAGAACAGAGCCCTGGGGGAGGCCACTTGAGACAGGTCTCCATCTGCTAGACTTGTCACCCAGATGCACCGAGAATCTTCTGTTTTGGAGAAGAAACGATATAGTGTTGGCCTCCCATGGAGGCAGGCATCTTGAGATCTTGACTAGGAGACCACGGTGCCAGACCGTGTCATAGGCTGCTGTGAGATCAACAAAGACAGCACCCGTCTTTAAATTCTTCTGGAATCCATTTTCAATGTAAGTTGAGAGGGCCAGGGCTTGTTTGCAGGTAGATCTTCCTGGGCGGAAACCAGCTTGGGTGGGTGATAGGAATTTTTCTGTAAGAGGAGAAATTCGTGACAGAAGCAGCCTCTCAAGGAGTTTGTAACACACGGAAAGGAGAGAAATTGGTCTATAGCTGGCAGCCAGTGTTGGGTCTTTCTTTGGTTTCAAAACTGCTATTATCTTCGCAGGACGCCAAACTTTGGGCATAGACTCAGATTCCAAGATGTGGGACAGGAATGAAGTGAGCCACTTCTTTGCTGCGGGACCCAGGTTAAGAATGAGTTCTGGGGTGATGTTATCATAGCCAGCAGCTGTTCCCAGTTTAACCCTCTTCAAAGCATCTTCCAGTTCAGACAGTATAAAGGGAGAAAGTTTTGGAGATGGACAAGATAACCGGAAGTGGGATGACCACTCGTGGGAAATTTCTCTTTTCCAGACTGTGTCGATCTTAGCACGTCCAACTTGAGTTAGGTGACTGGCCACTGAGTTTGGAGATACGGGAGGATGGGAGACGGGAGGGGGTTGACTACCGGCACCCAGTCTGTGAAGAAGCTTCCAGGCCTTCCTACTTGAGTGGGTGAAGTTCAGACTTTCCGTGAGTTGTTGCCAGCGGGCTTGGTGTGCTGCATCCAGGGAGGCAATGAGCTTCCTAATAAAGGCTGTTGCTATTGCATGTGATTCTGGTCTTTGCATGAGATCGGGACTCGAACTTCTGGGCATAACACAGGTGTCTCTCTGTCTCTTCCTCCCTCTCACGGTCTCTCTGTTCTATCAAGTAAAATAAATCATTTTTTTTTAATTTAAAAAAGGATACATTAACAAAATCACAGGATAGGAGAGGTACAACTCCACACAATTCCTGCCACCCGATCTCCATATCCCATCCCCTCCCCTGATAGCTTTCCCATTCTCTATCCCTCTGGGATTATGGACCCAGGGTCATTGTGGGTTGCAGAAGGTGGAAGGTCTGGCTTCTGTAATTGCTTCCCCGCTGAACATGGGCGTGAAAAAAAGTATCATTCACACCACTCATAAAAAAAAAAAAAAAGGAAAAGGCCAAGTTTTAAACATCCCGGAGGCTTCACAAGGCTTTAGTGTTTTTCCCACAAAACATCCCATGAAGCCATGATTAGGAGCCACTAGAGCAATGACATGTTGCTTTCTTCATACCCTAATAGCCATTTTCTCTGTTAAAATGAAGTTTACATTTCCCCCATGGTGCAGTGGTACAAATGTTTTCTTTCTCTTCATAGCAGCTATTAAGAACTTTATTTTCAAGTCTTCTAGAAAGTAATATTTTGTCTTTAGCTTTTAAGAAAATTGTCTGGGGGGAGCCAGGCGGTGGTGCAGTGGGTTAAGCGCACGTGTCGCGAAGCGCAAAGACTAGAGTAAGGATCCCGGTTTGATCCCCTGGCTTCCCACCTGCAGGGGAGTCGATTCACAGGCAGTGAAGCAGGTCTGCAGGTGTCTCTCTTTCTCTCCCCCTCTCTGTCTTCCCCTCCTCTCTCCATTTCTCTCTGTCCTATCCAACAACGACAACAGCAATAACAATGATGATAAACAACAAGGGGAAAAAAAAGGGAAAAAAATTTTTTATGGAAGTTTTTTTTAAATATTTATTTATTCCCTTTTGTTGCCCTTGTTTTATTGTTGTAGTTATTATTGTTGTTATTGTTGGATAGGACAGAGAGAAATGGAGAGAGGAGGGGAAGACAGAGAGGAGGAGAGAAAGATAGACACCTGCAGACCTGCTTCACCGCCTGTGAAGCGACTCCCCTGCAGGTGGGGAGCCGGGGTTTGAACCAAGATCCTTATGCCGGTCCTTGTGCTTTGCGCCACCTGCGCTTAACCCGCTGCACTCCAGCCCGACTCCCGGGGAAAAAAATTTTTAAGTTGTTTGGGCAGGGGCAGATAGCATAATGGTTATGAAAAATAGACTCCAGTGGCTGAGGCTCCAAAGACCCAGGTTCAATTCCCAGCTCCACCGTCAGCGAGAGCTGAGCAGTGCTTTGTTTATTCTTTGAAAGGAGTTGAGCCAAAATACTCTACCTACCACCCAACAAAGATGGGCTCGAGCAGCAGGTACAGCCTAGAATGTTCCTAGCTGTGACCGCAGAATGCGAATTCAGGCCTGCAGGGATGCAGAAGTCACACAGGCTCCTGCGCTGAATATGGGACCCAGATTAAATCGATGGGGTTTACAGTTAACAATACTTATATACTTTTCCCATATTTGGGTGCTACTCTCTTCCTTGATCCTGCTTCCTAGTCCTATTTCAACTTTGACATCATCTTCGCAGACAATACCTTTGGTCCCTCTACATGTTAGCTGTTGGGCTCAGGCAAAAATTAGTAAAGTCATGGGCTCCTTGGAATATACCTAAAATAGACCTGCTAGCTTTTTTTCCAAAATGGAGACCCCAAATCTCATCTTCTATATCCTTAAATGTAGGTTCCTGATTATTAAGCAATTTGTTCTGCTTTATATCTTAATACTACTTCAGCTACCAAATTGCAGATGCTACCATGATGCCAACCAGACTTTCGCAGGCAGAGGATCCCACCAGTGTGTCCTAGAACCTCAACTCCCCAGAGCCTTGCCCCACTAGGGAAAGAGACAGACAGACTGGGATATGGATCAACCTGTCCATGCCCATGTTCAGTGGGGAAGCAATTACAGAAGCCAGACCTTCCACCTTCTGCATCCCATAATGTTCCTGGATTCATGCTCCCAGAGGGATGAAAAAGAGGAAAGTTATCAGGGGAGGGGATATGGAACTCTAGTGGTGGGAATTGTGTGGAATTGTACCCCTCTTATCCTGTAGTCTTGTTGATATTTTTATTTTATAAATTTTAAAAATAAATAAAATAGAATGCTAGAAGCATATTAGCAAAATGAAAAAAATGAAAAATGTTCATCTTTCAAATCAGGCTAAATCTGTTTTGCCTCAAAAAATGATATATTCAGTCATGTACAGTTTCATAAATCGGATATGGTACAAGGTTGTCATAGACTGCCTCCCAACTTTGTTTCACTCACACTTGTGGACTCGTTTCATAAATCCACATATAGAGATCTTCAAGTGAGCAGAGTCAAACGGACACTCACTCTACTTGCTCCAACTAGGAAAATGAGCATTTTGCACAATGGAAGGACCTGCTCAAGGACCAGGGTTCAAGCCTCCACTCCACACCTGCAGTGGGGATGCTTCCCAAGTGGTAAAGCAGGTCTTCTGCTATCTGTTTCTCTCCTCTATCTCCCCTTCCCTCTCAATTTCTCTCTTCCCTGTCAAGTAAAAATAAAGTATTAAAAAAGGGAGGAGGCTGCCAGGAGCTGTGGTTTCATAGTGCCAGCAACATCAAGACCCAGCAATAACCCTGGAGGCAAGAGAGAAAGAGAGAGAGAGAGAGAGAGAGAGAGAGAGAGAGAGAGAGAGAGAGGACACTAAATATACCCTGATTTGCTTAAAACTGAATTTTATCATAGAAGCTGTCTAGACAAATTAAGAGTAGGATCTTGGTTCACTTAAGATTATCCTAGCAAGTCTGCCAATTTGATAAGCTGAAAGCAACAGATGAGTCTTTCAGAATGGAAGACCTCTTTTAGAGTCCAGTGGTGAGCATCACTACATGTGGTATGAAACACTTTGGCTTTGAGATGACCATGAACATTTTAATTTTGACATTGTATTACTTGTGTTTCGCAGTAACATTTGGTTTACATGACTGCATTTTTTAGGAGTAAAACTTCTCTTCCAATTAAAAGTCACCACACCACCCAGCAACCAAGGCGACCAAATCCCTCCTCCACAACCCGCTTTTCCACTTTCACCCCCCTCCCTTTTCTCCTTTAACAACTTCAGTGTGCCCTACAAATCTCAGAGTTCCTTGTTTCTGTCAGTCCCCTTGTTTTGTCCCTTTAGACTCCACCTATGAGTGAGACAATACCTTTCCTCCTTGTGACTTAGCTCACTTAGCCGGACCTCCTTCCACTCCACCCATGCTGCAGCAAAAGACAAGGCAGTACCCTCCGTTACAGCTGAGTGGGATTCCATTGTATATCTTGACCACATCTTTTTTATTCATTTTCTCTATCATTGTGCACTTGCCTTAATTCCATAGGAAAAGCACAGAAATGAATACCCACATTTATGGGGTTTTTTTCAGGTTAGTGTTTTTGTGTTCTTCAGATGCATGACTGTTGAATTTTAGGGTTGAGTACTAAATGTAAGGACCCACACAAGGATCTGGGTTCGAGGCCCCCCCCCAAGTTGCAGGGGGAAGCCTTACCAGCTGCAAAGCAGGTTGGCAGTTGTCTCTCTCCCTCTCTATCTCTCCCTCCTCACTCAGTTGCTCTCTGTCCTATCCAATGAAATGGGGAGGGGGGGTGGAATGACTGCCAGGTACAGTGGATTCATAGTTCTGGGACCAAGTCCTAGCGATAACCCTCCTAGAGATAAAAGGGGGGAGGGGGGATTAGGGCAGTAGCACAGCGGGTTAAGCGCAGGTGGCACAAAGTGCAAGGACCGGCATAAGGATCCCGGTTTGAGCCCCCGGCTCCCCACCTGCAAGGGAGTCGCTTCGCAGGCAATGAAGCAGGTCTGCAGATGTCTTATCTTTCTCCGTCTCTGTCTTCCCCTCCTCTTTCCATTTCTCTCTGTCCTTTCCAACAATGATGACATCAATAACAACAATAACTACAACAACAATAAAAAAGGGCAACAAAAAAGGAAAAATAAAAAAAATTAAATCTTAAAACTTATTTTCCTTGAGTTCAGAATTCATGTATCTGTTATTCAAAAGAGGGAAAGAGAGAAACTAATAATCCTTAAGTGTCTGACTCTTTTGTGAGAGTATATACATTAAAAATAATTTCAAGGGCAAAGAAATTTCAAAGATGTTGCAGTATTACTGGACCATCTATACATGTCTGTTTATAAGCCTGAGTCAGGGGGCCAGGCAGTGGCACAGTCAGGTAAGTGCACATTTTACTAAGCATGAGGACCTGAGTAAGAGCCCCCACTCCCCACCTGCAGGGGTCCGCTTCACAAGTGGTGAAGCAGATCTGCAGGTGTCTATTTCTCTCTCTCTCCCTCTCTATCTCCCCCATCCTTTCTCAATTTCTCTCTGTCCTATCCAATCAAAGAGGGAGAAGAAGTAAAAATGGCCACCTGGAGCAGTGGATTCTGAGTGCTGGAACAGAGCCCCAGTAATAATCCTGCTGGTAATAAAAAAAATAAAACAAAATAAAATAAAAAGGCTAAGTCAGGGATTGCGGCAAGGATTCTATGTAGAATCCGGGATTAAGTTATTAGAGAACAGCAAAGAAAAACATTTCTTTGTCATGTGTATCTGGTTGTTGATCATTCATTCATTCATTCTATGGTAGATTGCTGACATAGCAAATTCTAGGAGTAGGGGGAAGGAGAATCCACCTTGTCTATCAAGACTTATTGATCATCTCTGCTTCCAATTCCCTTTACCTCTCCTAGTAACATCCTGACTTTCCCACTAACGTGCTCTAGCCCCTCTACTAGCTCTTAGGATGAATCCTTAATTGATTTAGGCCACTTTATTCTTTCTGGCCTATTTTAGGAAAATGTATAAATAACCAAATGTGTTTGCTCTAGTTGAGACACAAACTCTCTGCCAGACAGCAGTAAGGATTATGAATTCAAGAGTTGTTGGCAGCCATCTTGGAAACCCAAGACAAAAGTCTGAATGAAAGTGACACATCCAACACCACAAAGGGATCTAGAAGTGACCATCTGTCCATTCTTAATTTCAAACAGAACATTTAAGCCCTGGTACATAATCTGTGTGTGAAGCTCTCTGTCCTCCGGACTGACTCATGAAGTTTCCTTTTATGTTTGCACAAACTAGAGTCCGGTTTTCTGAAATATTTCTCTATTACAAATGTTCTCTAGGTAATGCAATCTTTCTTCTAGCAAACAAAATTAACTCAGTCATCCAGTTTCTAAGGTACCGATACCGAGTGTTTGGAAGAACTGTATAAAAATTCATATAGATAATAGTAAATATTCATTTGCTCAAATCAAGTGAAAAAGTTAGACTTTAGTCTTTGGTCTTCGAGGGATGGTTGGGTAGTTGACATAAATATCCTCTCTTGCACCATCTGGACATTCATTGGTAGAGGTAGGATTCCTGCTGTTATTGGGTGCCTAGCAAAACAAAAAAGATTATCAATAATTCATTGAGTTTCAGTAGTTAATAAAGACTATCAAAACATAAATCCCTCTACATTCAACCACAACATAGGTTCAAGTCCTCTTACAAATTTACTGTACTAAACTCGTGTGAAAAATCATATTCTTGACTGAGTAGAAGGCAACAGAAGCTATATTCCAGGTTATCTGTCACTTGCCATAATGTGTTGTGAACTACCTGGTTAGAAGCAAAACACTCTCCCCCGATGCTAGTTTTATCCAGTGAAGACAATTACTGTCATTGTGTAATGAGAGTATTATAGTAGTGTCTTTTCAGATTGGGTAACCATTAATTTCTATTGAATAAGTTTTCTGATAAAGAATTATTTTAAGGGGGGGGGCAGGTGGTAGCATACTGGGTTAAGCACACATAGATTACTATGCACAAGGATATGCTCAAGGCCCCAGGTTCAAGCCTCTGCTCCCCACCTGCAGCCAGGATGCTTCACGAGTGGTGAACTAGGTCTGCAGGTGTCTGTCTTTTTCTCCCTCTCTCCCCCATTCCTCTCCTCTCACTTTCTCCTTGTCCTATCAAATGAAAATAAATAAATAAATAATAAATAAATAAAGCCACCAGAAGTAGTGGATTCAGGCACCAAACCCCAGCAACTAGAGGACAAACAAACAAAAAGACTTTTTTTTTTTTTAGGTATGCAGTATCTTGGTTTAAAAATAAGTAACTAAATACAACGGAAGAATCAACAAACACCAGATGACATTGTGCAATCATGATTTTTCTTAATCTTAATCAAATCACTTTGCCCATGTATAGGTAATAAAAAATATGGAGACATTAAGTAAAAGAAGGAAACTGGGACAGACAGGGAGGAACAGATTTAGAGAGAGGTTTTTGGTGAGTAGTTTAGAAATTTAGGTGGTTTTTGTGTTTGCAAGAAGAAAGTGAAATGACAATTCAAATCCACTGTTGTACCTATAACATGTTTGTTTGTCTTGTTTTTAATGAATCAAGTAGGTGGTTGCTTCTGTATCTTTCACAGTACAATCTTTCTAATAACCTTTCAAATGATCATTATTGTACAAAGGCCTGAAAAGGTTAAATACTTTACGTAGGAAGATGCAAAGCTTCTGAAATTCCACCTCTGAAATTCACAGCAATAATTTTGGCCTTGGATTGGCTTGAGCAGACAACAGCTATGAACAAAGAAGGGATCCAAAAATTGCATATGAAAGAGCACTGTTTTCAGGTGTGCTACAGGAGCAGTTAAAACAAGGCAAAATGTGTTGAGTCTTTGCAATTGCTGCCATGAATTATATATATAAAAAAAACATTTTGCAAAAAGCAACTACTTAATAGAAAGAAAAGTTAAACTGGTAGATTGTTAAGTCTAAAGCACACATATTAGATTGTTAGAAGCTTTTTGAGACTTGACCGTTTGAATGTGTAGCATTCAGTTGGAAATAATTAAAGAGAACAGGACACAATTTTTTTTATTAAATTTGGGGAAATACTCTATTGCAAAGTGTTGTAAACAGAACTATAGGTGTTAACAAGAATGTTTAAACTCAAGTGGAGACCATGAGAATAGACATCCCTCTTATCTGAAAGGCAGAAGGAGTTTTCTGCACTTTCCATTAAACAGTAGGGAACACGTGTAAGTGGGCTAAGGCTGTTACAGTGCATCAGACTTCCGCAGCCCATCAAAAAGTTTTGTAACTTTACAACCTGAGCATGTACTAATTATCACATTAATCCAAAGTGGTAATCAGAAATAGCATGCTCTGCATTCTTATATTTCTAATGCTTTGGGACTTCCATGTAGTTTAATTTCATCCTCATAGTAACCTTATAATGGGACTGGGGTAGATAGCTTAATGGTTATGCAAAGAGAATCTCATGCCTCAGGCTCTAAAGTCCCAGGTTCAAACCCCACCCCACCCCTAAACACACCACCATAAGCCAAAGCTAAGCAGTGCTAATGGCCGGGTTTTGGTGCACACAGGAGCACAGAACACTTAGCACTTTGTGAAAGGACCCGCGGAAGGATCCAGGTTTGAGTCCCGGCTCCCCACCTGCAGCCGGGAAGCTTCATAAGTGGTGAAGCAGGTCTGCAGGTGTCTATCATTCTCTCTCCCTCTCTATCTCCCTTTCCCTTTTTCTCTGTCCTGTCAAATAAAGTGGGGGGGGGGAGGATAGCTGTCAGTAGCAGTAGCGGTGTATTTGTAATGCAGGCACTGAGCCCTAGCAACAACTCTGGAGCACTAACATAAATAAATAAATAAATAAATAAATAAATAAATAAATAAATAAATAAATAACCTTATGATAGGAATATGTTGTGATTTCCTGTACTGAACCAGATAGTGTTTCCCTACTCCAAATGTGTCATCTTTGCATAACCTTACACTGTAAACTTATTAGAAACAGAGTTTATATGTGTGTATATATATTTGAGGTTATAATCAAGAAGGATGGATACCCAATTCTAAATAGCTGCCATGTTCTTTAAAAATAAAATTAAAATCCCTCATATATATATAGAGAGGGGGGGGGGAGAATGGAGAGAGAAGGGAGATAGAATGGATCGAGAAGGGAAAGAGAAAGAGAATTGAGAAAGAACGGAGGGAGAGAGATAGAGAGGAACTGATAAAAGAGGCAGAGATGGAAATGACCTGTCTACAAGTCAGGCAACAGCAAAAATTAACAAAACCTCCAGATGCTAAGAGAAAAGAATGGACGTGGTTCTTATGCCTGAGACCTTGACTTTGGACTTTCCTCCCCTGGAACTATGGCAGAGTAACAGCCTGCTATTTACAGCTACCTGCTGTGACAGCCCAAGCCTTGTGCTGGTTGGTATTACGCCAGTGTAACTACCCCTTTATTTATAACAATGTTTCAAAGGACATAGAGGATAGGAGGGTTAGTCCCCAAAATATTTGTTTCCTTAAAAAGCTGATACTTGTGTTGCAGGCTAACAATCTGGCCAGGTTAACTAAAGAGGGATAAAAATTAGACTGAGTCCTTCAGGGGACTGTTATTATTCACAAAGGGGGGTGGGCAGAGTGACAAAACAGAGAAAACTTACCTTGGTCTTTGTGTCCCAGGACTCTTCAAACAGGAATCGCTTCCGTCTCCTTCTTCTGGGAATCCAGACAATAGAGATATTAATAACTGGTACCATCAGAGGTGTTATTTTAAATGCTCTCCAGCTCACCTATGCCCTAGTCAATGTGTCTTTAACAACAATGTGTAGCAGTTCTATTCATGGTTGCTTTCTGTACATTTCCTCTAAGTTCCCATAGTAGAGTTTCCACTTCCCTTGTTTGGTTCGATTTGTTCTGGGGTTTTTGTTTGTTTGTTTGTTTGTTTTTCTAGAGTACTGCTCAGCTCTGACTTGTGGTGGTGCTGGGCATTGAACCTGGAACCTGGGAACTGGGACCTGGGACCTGGGAGCCTCAGACATGAAAGTCTTTTGCACAACCATTATGCCATCACCCAGCTCCTACTTCTGTGGGTTTTATTGCCCCTTACTTCTGAAATGTGTTACAAACAGTGAAAGCTAATAACTGACTAGCCATCTGGTGTGCATTAGTAATTCACTCCACCAAGTTCACCTGAAGAATTGTTCAGGGGCTGGGCGGTGGCACACCCAGTAAAGCCAACATTGTACTAAACACAAGAACCCATTCAAAGATCCAGGTTGGAAATTCCCCCTCCCCACTTGCAGGGGGAAAGCTTCACTAGAGGTGAAGCAGGTCTGCAGGTGTCTCTCTGTCTCACTCCCTCTCTTATCTCCCCCTTCTCTATCTATTTCTCTCTGTCCTACCCAATAAAACAGAGGGAGGGGGGAAGGTTGCCAGAAGTAGTGGATTCAAAGTGCTAGCACCTAACCCAGGGGTAACCCTGGAGGCATACATACACACACATAATTTTTCATAGTTGTTACATGTAAGTAGTATTTTCTTCTAAATGTCAATATTAAAAATTCTTAAATAATTAGATTTCATACTTTCCAAGTGTTTTCCTAAAATGATTAAGTGTATTACTTAATTCATCTTTCATTAAAAGTGGGAGGATGGATCAGAAAACATAACCCATCCATATGCTGCTTGCAAGAATCCCACTTGACCCATCTTTCATTAAAAATGTTACATTAAAAATTCAAGTTGAGGGAGTCAGGTGGTAGTGCAGCAGGTTAAGCGCATGTGGTGCGAAGTGCAAGACCTGGTGTAAGGATCCCAGTTCCAGTCCCCGGCTCCCCACCTGCAGGGGGGTCACTTCACAGGCAGTGAAGCAGGTCTGCAGGTGTCTCTCTTTCTCTCCCCCTCTCTGTCTTCCCCTCCTCTCTCCATTTCTCTCTGTCCTAAGAAGAATGATATCAATAACAACAACAACAATAACTACAACAATAATAAAGAACAACAAGGGCAACAAAGGGAAAATAAATACAAATTTTTTTTTAAAAATTCAATTTGAGGGGGTCAGGCAGTAGTGCAAGGACAGTCGTAAGAATCCCAGTTCGAGCCCCCCTACTCCCCCACCTGCAGGGGGGTCACTTCATAGGCAGTGAAGCAGGTCTGCAGATGTCTCTCTTTCTCTCCCCCTGTCTGTCTTCCCCTCCTCTCTCCATTTCTCTCTGTCCTATCCAACAACAATGACAGCAGTAATAACAACAACAATAATAACCACAACAACAATAAAAGAACAAGGGCAACAAAAGGAAAAAAAACAGCCTCCAGGAGCTGGACTTGTGGTACAGGCACCGAACCCCAGCGATAGCCCTGGAGACAAAAAAAAAAAAAAAAAAAAAATTCAGGTTGAGAAACTGAAGTATAGAGAGGTAGAGTAATCTTTGAAAACACACAAAAAAGAGAAAAGAGGTGACCACAGCTGAAAGCAACAAATAAAATAGTCTTCGGGGGGATTAATTCTTCTTTTCAAATTCATATAATGAAATGTTTTGAAGTTTCATGAAAAGTGTAACTGCTTGCAAGAATAACTACCACAGCATTGCTAGATTTGTATTAACATTAATACATATCTGCACTTAGATATCTCAAGATTTGATGTCATATATATGTGTATATATATATATATATATAGAGAGAGAGAGAGAGAGAGAGAAATAGAGAGAGAGGAGAGAGAGAGGATGATGTTGTACTTGACTGTTGTCTCAGGTATACAATTTCACATTGTCCCAAAATATATCTTTAAAATTTTTTTTTACTTATTTTAAAAAAGAAGACATTAACAAAACCATAGGATAAGAGGGTTACAGCTCCACATAATTCCCACCACCAGAACTCCGTTTCCCATCCCTTCCCTTGATAGCTTTCCTATACATCTTACACACTCCTACACACTCCTAGCAGAGTCGTTTCTCTCCACCAAAGGGCACTGGGTTCCTTCCTCACCGTTTGGACCTTCTCCTACCTGCTCCCCTACCCCCACCCCTCACCCCCAAGTGACCTCAGAACACACAGAGTTAAGGGTTTATGCATATTTCACCTGCCTCAGGTGAAACAATATATCAAACAGTCACTAAAGCAGAGTTCAGAAAGTCACCGTTTAAGCCCTTGGGGCATTTTTCAAACAAAGTTAACAGCCACACACTGATACTCTAGCCCTGATAGAAGTTCATGTGTTTCTTTGAAGAACTGACCAAGGTTACATATGCATTTTTGACCACTCTTGTTCTTTCTATCACATCTAATTAAGGGGGACCATGTAGTCTCCAGATCAATGTAGCTTTTCCTATGAGAGTGACACATTTCCATGAGGCAAAATCCATGATGTCCCACTTCTGTGACCATGCAGAGCTCTGTCTTAGTGCCGTGCCTTGGATCCAGAACACCCACAGTCACATCTGTTTTCGGAGCATTTTCTTTTCTTTTACTTATTTATTCTCTTTTGTTGCCCTTGTTGTTTTATTGTTGTAGTTATTATTGTTGTTATTGATGTCATCTTTGTTGGATAGGGCAGAGAAAAATGGAGAGAGAAGGGGAAGACAGAGAGGGGGAGAGAAAGACACCTGCAGACCTGCTTCACCGCCTGTGAAGCGATTCCCCTGCAGGTGAGGAGCCGGGGACTTGAACCAGGATCCTTACTCCAGTCCTTGCGTTTTGTGCCAAGTGTACTTAACCTGCTGTGCTACCACCCAACTCCCTTCAGAGCATTTTCTATCAACCTAGGTGAAGCAGTGAAGGACTCCTGAGTGTGACTGAACATCTTGGATTCACTATCTACAACTAATTTCAGAAAGATAGGCAGGAGGACAGCCCAGGAGGAAGAGAAGGGAAAAGAATAGTTTTCTGCTTCCATTTCATTAGGCAATGCTGACTGACCATCTATTATGTGGAAAGATTAGTGCTTGGTGCTCTCAAGCATTGAAAAATGAATAGAACACAAACTCTGACATTCTGAATAGAAGGGAAGACAAGCATGATACTGATGAACTGATGAAAGGCCAAAGCAGGCTGGAAGGTGGAGCTGATAAGAAGCACAAGGACATTCTGGATGGTAACATGCTCTCTGGAGGGAGGGGAAAGCGGATAGTGTCACACACAGGATGACAGTGGCAGGAAAAAGTCACCAAGTAGTGGGAAAATCCAGGTCTCAAGCTTCCAGCCCTTCCTTCAGCCTGGAATTTTTTTTTTTTAATTATTATCTTTATTTGCTAGAGGCAGCCAGAAATCAAGAAGGAAGGGGGGTGATAGAGAGGGAGAGAGGCAGAGAGACACCTGTAGCCCTGCTTCACCACTTGCAAAGCTTTCCCCCCCTGCAGGTGGGGACCAGGGGCTCGAAGCCAGTTCCTCGCGCACTGTAATGTGTGCATTCAACCAGGTGTGCCACCATCTGGCCCCCACCCTGGAATGATTAAAGTAGACACAGGAAGTTAATTTGAGTGGCAGAAATACTCCAAGCCCGTATGGTCTGATGTGGTAAAGTAAAGCTTTTACTTTTCACACAAAAGGTTGGTGTGCAGTTTTCTGTAGCACCAAGTAGAAGTGGATGTCTTTGGCTCGTCTCACTGTTGGCGGGGGGAAGATATAAGAGGTTTTCAACAGAAGAATGGCAAGGCCAATCCAGTATTTTAAAAAGGACAGCTTAGAGAGGAATCACCTGAAATTAGAACAGTAGATTGGAGATTATGACATGCAGGTGAGCAGAGAACAGAGCCTCTGTGAGATATTGGCATATGGGAACATGATGGACACATCTTTTGAAAGTCCTTTTAATAAGTCACATGTTGGGGGCTGGCAGTGGTGCACCTGGTGAAGCATTCACATTACAGTGTGCAAGGACCCAGGTTCAAGGCCCTGGTACCCACCTGCAGGGGGAAAGCTTTATGAGTGATGAAGCAGTGCTGCAGGTGTCTCACTATCTCTTTCCCTCTCTATCTCCCCTTCTTCTCTCAATTCCTCTGTGTCTATCCAATAATAAATAAAAAGAAAAATGTCTGGGGGTTGGGTGGTAGCTCAAGGACAGGTGTAAGGATCCCGGTCCAAGGCCCTAGCTCCCCACCTGCAGGGGGGTTCCTTCACAGGTGGTGAAGCAGGTCTGCAGGTGTCTGTCTTTCTCTCTTCCTCTCTGTATTCCCCTACACTCTCAATTTCTCTCTGTCCTATCCAACAACGACAGGAATAACAACAACAACAATAACTACAACAGTAATAACCACAACAACGATAAAAGAACAAGGGCAACAAAAGGGGGAAAAAATAGCCTCCAGGATCAATGGACTTGTGGTGCAGGCACCAAGCCCCGGCAATAACCCTGGAGCCAAAAAAAAAAAAAATTCAAACAGAACTTTAAAAAGTTTTAAAAAGATCTATTAAAATAAATAGATTAAAATAAGTTATGTGTGAGTGAGAGTGAGGCCTTGGTAATATTACTGGAAGGTAGAAATGAAGATGAATATTTTTAATTTACCTCACAAACACATATTAAGTGTCTTCCACATGAAAGATATGGAAAATGTAGACAAACTCCTTCCTCCCTTTGGAAGAAAACACTTCGATCAGGATGCAAGTATGCAAAAATAGTTCCAACTCAACATGATTGTGGCTAAGATTTCAACAAGTGCCTACACACATAAGTTGACCAACTAGTAAGAGCTAGAAAAAGAATCAACCAAGAATCTCCTAGAAAATCCTCACTGGAACACAGAGAAAGGTAAGGTATTTTAGTGGAGATCAAATGGTCACTGGTTCTCTCCAGATAATTCTTTTCAAACTTCTTCCAACTCAATAATATTTATAATAGCACCAGGGTCTCCTGTTTTAAAAATATATATACATACACCCATCTTAAATTGTTATTTTCAATGGTACCAGACAGTGGCATATCTGTTTAAGTACACACATTACAGTGCACACGTACCTGTGTTCAAGACCCGGCTCCCCACATGCAGGGGAAAAGCTTCAGTTGACAGTGGCACTGGTGTGCTTACACCCGTCATGGGGAGAGAGGATATTGTACTCAGGTAACAATAACTGGCTTGAAACTCATTATTTGCCTCAAAAGTGATTTGGAAGAAAAAAAATCATTTGCACATTTAGAATGTGTGATTGAGCGTACGTCTGACCTTGGTTACAATAAACCTTTGGTGACTGAATAACTGAAGACATTCTTGCTGTTCGACCCCTTTTTGGACCCTCTTTCTCTCACATACATGCCCCACCACCAACAACAGTAACATCTCACCTGGGGCCAACGAGGTTAAGCTCACACACTACACTACAGTATGCAAGCCCCTGGTCCCCACCAGCAGGGGGAAAGCTTCACAAGTGGTGTAGCAGTGCTTCAGCTCTCTCTCTCTCTCTCTCCCTCCCTCCCTCCCTTCTTCTCATTTTCTGGCTGTCTCTAACTAATGAATAAAAAGAAAGATAATAAAAATATTTTTTAAAAATAATAATAATACCTCACCCTACAGCCTGTCTTCCTTGTGGGAGGAGGAAACAGAGAACAGAGGATTGAAGACATTGGCTGGCTGATTGTCCAGATATAAAAGCTTATGCTGAATGTACCCATTTAAAGGCGGCACATCAGAAAGAGAAGGAAGAATATGGGATGATCTTACTCGTAGACAGAAGTTGAGAAGTAAGAACAGAAGGGAAAGCACAAAGCAGGACTTAGACTGGAGTTGGTGTGTTGCACCAAAGTAGAAGAGTCTGGGTTGGGGGGGGGGTGTTCCGGTCCTGGAAAATGATGGCAGAGGAGGACATGGGGCAGGGGTAGATTGTTATGTGGAAAACTGAGAAATGTCACACATGTACAAATCACTGTATTTTACTATCAGATGTAAACCATTAATCCCTAAAATAAATAAAGAAAAAAAAGCTTTATGAGCATGAGACCAAACAGATGCTCTGTCATTTTGAAACGAATCACTCTGACTTCTCTCCTCTGATCCCACTCCTCTTCCTTTTTGTGGGAAGAGATTCCACACAAGGTGTGTGCTGCATGTTGTGAATCCAGAGTCCCCACCATCAGAATGCCTCAGGGTGGAGATTCATTCAGGCATAGCTGCTACACTCACCTGTTATAAGAAATCAGGATGGCTGTGGTAATTAGGATAACAAACAGCAACAGTAAAACTGTCCCTCCCGTCAGGAAGAGGATGTATTGGTTATCGGCTTTCCCTAGGAAGAAAAAAAATATATAGTAGGAATTAGGAATTCAGCCAAAAACAGCAAAAAAAAAAAAGAGAGAGAGAGAAAGTGAGCAAAGAGTATGTAAATCCACTCAGACTAACAATGTATATATTAAAAAAGCCTCCAATTAAAAAAAAAAATGAGATATAGGAGAAAGGTGGTTTTTCTTTAGTCTCTGAAATACGTCCAACTCTGCACAGCTTCTCCTCAGGTCACTGATTCCATTTGGCTTAACAGGTCGGGAAGAACAAGAAAAGAAAGTTCATGGTCAAGACAGATAGCACCTTATTTCAGAGAATCCCATGCCCCAGAGGACTCTTCTATTGCAAAAGCTACCAAAATAAATCTCAATTCAAAACTTAACTGGAAAGATCAAAGGTCCAAAGTTCTGGGAATTTCATCATTGCCTCTTTCCCTGTTTAGCTCTTTGGGCCTCCAAGACTTCCTGAGCCTTCTCTGCACACCTGTCTCCACCTTCCAAGTGATGACTCTGACAGCGGCTCTTATGACATCACAGAACTGTGGTGAGAAGCCATTGAGAGAGCAATCAGAGAGACCTGAACCTCAGGAGTGCGGGACATTGTTTACCTTTCAGCGGCTTCTTTGCCATTGACACATGTCAGCCCATCATCTCTCACAGCTCCCTGAAGGAAGGTACTCTTCCAAATTGTATCGCACACAGAATGGGACTGACTAAGCTTTCTGTTGTCACTTTTCTTGGGGACAGCAAGCTTGCCAACCTTCTCTGCTGCAGGGGGCAGGCTGTCTCCAGAAACAGCACAGCTTGCCTCCCTCTGAATGTCTGTACCAGGACACACATTGCTGTCTGGGGCCATAGCACCTGACAGTGGTGCTTTTCAATCAGCCCTTCCACTCTTTGTCGCTGATCATGGCTTTCATTCAATCTTACTATTTAGCTTTAGGGGAGCTCAGAGTGTACTGTCACTCTAGTCTGTAAAAGATGATCACAGGTGGGAGCCGGGTGGTAGCACAGGGGGTTAAGTGCACGTGGCGCAAAGCGCCAGGACCAGTGTAAGGATCCTGGTTCGAGCCCCTGGCTCCCCACCTGCAGGGGAGTCACTTCTGCAGGTGTCTTTTTCTCCCCCTCTGCGTGTCTTCCCCTCCTCTCTCCATTTCTCTCTGTCCTATCCAACAATGACAGCATCAATAATAACTACAACAATAAAACAACAAGGGTAGCAAAAGGGAATAAATAAATAAATATCAAAAAAAAATGATCGCAGGGAGAACCAAAGTCAGATGGTAAACATTCTTTTTATTTGTGAGGTTAGGGGGTAGGGATAGATAGCATAATGGTTATACAAAGAGAGTCTCATGCCTGAGGCTGCAATATCCTGGGTTCAATCCCCCAAACCAGAGCTGTTAAGTGCTCTCATAAAATAAAATAAAATATGCCGGGCTAGCGTCGCCAGAGAGAGAGACTCTGGAACTCGTGGCAGAGCGGGAACACAATGCAGTACCTTTATTGATCAGAGAAAACACCTTTATATCTTTTGAAACGGAAGTGACAGGTCGGAAAAGGAAATGGCTAGGAGAGGGGGTGGAGGGAAAAAAAAAAAAGCTCCAAGGTATAAAGCTTCCATAGCAGCTGTTGCAAAGGTTCTAACCAATGGGATTAAACCAATACCCTGCAGCTAGGGCAGGTCTCAGGCAAAACAGTGATTATGTAAATAGACCACAGCATCAAGCAATGCAGGGGACCTGGTGTAATAACCAACAAAAATAAAATAAAATCTAGTTATTTGTGAGGTTTAGTTAGCCATCAAAGTGAATACAAGTAAGAAAATAGGTGGACACTTCAAAAATATTGAGCATAGGGTTCAAGAATGACTTTTGTTCACATGTGATAGGGAGAAGGGAGTGTATTAACTGTCAAATTTATTTAAAACAAAAATAAACACCACTAGAGATGGAGAAAAATGAAATTTTCTCTCCATTAAATAAGAAATTAGGTGGTGGTAGATAGCATAATGTTTATGCAAAGAGACTCATGCCTGAGGATCCAAAGTCCCAGGTTCAATCCCCCACTCCACCTGAACAATGTTCTAGTAAAAAGAAAGAGAAGGAGGAGGAGGAGGAGGAGGAGGAGAAGTTGATAACTTTTTAAAGCCCTTGGTACTTTAGAAAAAGTAAATGCCTGAAACTATTTAGCCTGTGGCACGGGGCTATAGGAAAGTTATACCAGATATATTGAAATAACTTGAACGTAACAGATGCTACAGTCAACCCTAGCAGATGAGATAATAAGAAAATGAAACTAAGATTTCAAAGTTCCTTGACATTTTCTTAGGGAAACCATTTAGCTTTCAAAAATACAGCTTAGAGCTTTACTAAAGAAGAAAATAGTGAATGGACTAGATATCTGATTTTTTTTTTCTTGTAAACCTTGGGGGAAATGTAAATAGATAGTATTTACTCTCTCCAAAGAGAAATGCCTTTGAAATTTGTAGAAATGAGTTTACGAGCTAAAGTAGATGAAAATGGACAAGTATGCCCATGTCAAAATTATCACAACATGCAAAGTCACACAAAGATACATTCTAGCTATTAAGAGAAAGTCTTGTTAGACAGTTAGATGGTGGAAAAGGACCTGAATTGTTGGGGGTGAAAGTATTTTGCAAACACCCACCACAGGCAGATGAGAAATTATACTCATGTAACAACAACTGTACTATAATAAAGCCCCCAATGAAGTAAAAATTAAATGGGGACTAGGTGGCGAGGAGAGGAGAGGAGAGGAGAGGAGAGGAGAGGAGAGGAGAGGAGAGGAGAGGAGAGGAGAGGAGAGGAGAGGAGAAGAGAGGAGAGGGGGGAGGGGAGGAGAGGGAAGGGGAAGGGAGAGGGGAGGAGAGAGGAGAGGGAAGGAAAGAGGAGGAGAGGGGAGGAGAAGGGAGTGGAGAGGAGGAGAAGAGAGGAGAGGAGGAGAAGAGAGGAGAGAAGAGGAGAGGAGAGGAGAGGAGAGGAGAGGAGAGGAGAGGAGAGGAGAGGAGAGGAGAGGAGAGGAGAGGAGATAGAAAAAAAAAAAAAAAGACAGTGGTCCAGGAGGTGGCACAATAGATAAAGCAGCATTGGACTCTCAAGCATGAGGTCCTGAGTTCAATCCCTGGCAGCACATGTACCAGTGATAGCTGGTTCTTTCTCTTTTTCCTCCTATCTTTCTCATTAATAAATAAATGAAATCTTAAAAAAAAAAAAAAAAGAAAGAAAGAAAAAGAAAGAAAGTAGAAGAAAGAAGAAAGACAAAGGGAAAGTGGGAGTGGCAAGGAGGTTGGAGGCCCAGTGCCCCCAGTAGAAGGTATCATCATTTTAGTGGTAGGTGAGGAGGACTAACATCTATTTGGGGAAGATGTACCCCATAACAAGGCCAATTTTGTAAAGTAGCATTTCTTCAATTAAAAGTAAAAAAGGGAGGGTTAAGCACACGGGTGAGACTAGTGCTTCTTGGAGCTAGTCAGCGGCTCCTAAGCGGTTCCCTTCTCCCTGTGTTCTGCTAATAGATCTCCAGCTGAGTAACAGCAGCCCTCAAGCTTCTCTTCAAGAAAGAATTATTCGTTGTTCTCCACAGCCACTTTTTTGGCTCATTTTTTCCCCCACTTTCACCCCAATGCTGCATTGATTCATCTGAGGATGAAGAACCATGAATCACAAAGCCATTCGTCTCCCTCCTATCAAAAAATATAAAAACAGTTAAAACAATTTACAGTGCCTCGCTGAGGTATAGTAATGAATGATTTCCTGCAGGACCAAGACCCTCTGGGCTATGTTTCTGCCAGTGACAAGTGTCACAGCCCCAGAGAACAGCTTGTGACAGAAACACAGCTCGATGGACTGGACCAGGCATTCCTATCTACCATTTCTCCTTTGTCAGAGTTTGGGAGAAGGTCAAGGGAATGAGGACCTCAAAGAAGTCAGCCTTCAGCCTAGATAGCTGGTGTAAAGTGCTGATGTGGGTTCCTTAGCCAGCCCTGCGGAATCATGGTAGGATTCTTTCTTTTCTTTCTTTCTTTAAGTTTTTATTTATAAAATGGAAACACTGACAAGATCATAGGATAAAAGGGGTACAGTTCCACACAGTTCCCACCACCAGAACTCCATATCCCATTCCCTCCCCTGATAGCTTTCCTATTCTTTATCCCTCTGGGAATATGGAGCCAAGGTCATTGTGGGATGCAGAAGGTGGAAGGCCTGGCTTCTGTAACTGTTTCCCCACTGAACATGGGCATTAGCAGGTCGATCCATACTCCCAGCCTGTCTCTCTTTTTCCCTAGTGGGGCAGGGATCTGGGGAGGTAAGGCTCCAGGACATAGATGGGGTCATCTGCCCTGGGAAGTCTGTTTGGTATCATGGTAACATCTGGAACCTGGTGGCTAAAAAAGAGTTAAGCTAGAAAGCAGAACAAATTGTGGACTAATCATGAACCTAAAGGCAAGAATATTATAGATGGAAATTTGCAGTCTCCATTGTAGAAAAAGCTATTAGGTCTATTTTAGGTATATTCCAAAGGAGCCCATTACCCAGCTAGATTTTACCTGCACCTGACATCTACTATGCAGGTGACCTAAGCTCTTGTCTGGGGAGACAAGAGCACATTACTTTGCACAAGTGTCACAGCTGGGAAAAGGACCAGAAAACTGGACCATGGAAGAGAGTAGCACCCAAATAAGGAGAAAGCATATAAATCTTGTTAACTGTAAACCCCATCGATCTAATCTGGGGCCCATATTAAGCACAGGAGCCTATGTAACTTCTGCATCCCTGTAGGTCTGAGCTCACATTCTGTGGTCATAGCTAGGAACTCTGGATATGATACAAATGTTCAAGTTTTGTCACCACATTAGATACTGATTTGCAAAACAAAACAAGCTAACAACAACAACAATGAAAAAACAGACTGAGGAAAGAAGAATTGAGATCTAGTACAATCTTCTAATTTGATTCCCTAGGAGAAAAATCACAGGGTATTTGATCTTAAAGATGCTTTTGTGGGAAGCCACAAAAGGGAGATATGTTCAGCAGCAAGGGTGGCCCTAGAGGTGCCAAGAAGTAAGCCATGAGAGGTGTCTGTGATCACTATGCCCTGTGTAGTACCAGCGACACACAGTGATCATCTAATTTCCACACATACAATAAAAGTCAGAGCTAAATAAACAACTCATTCCTAACTTCTTCGTGCTGAAGGGTCTTGTGGAACAGGGGATACTTGGTCCATGCTGCCGTTCTATGGGGAAGGCAGCAGAACCACTGATAAATGTGCATGAAGTAGCCATCGCTTTGGAAGCCACAACAGAGCAGAAAGTGTCATTATGGCTTTTGAAGACCTCAAGAAGTAACGGCAGCCTGAAAACTGGGACTTGCTCATATTTTTGACATATGTATCCTTTGGGATTATGAAACATGTATCATATGGGAGTATGATTACAAATTTTCAAAGCTCAACCCAGCTCTCTGCAAATCAGTTCTCTACCCAGTACATTTCAGAAGACTTTGCCTCTCTTACAGCTGAAAAGAGATCCTGGAGAGGAAATGATTCTCTGAGAATTAAAAGATCAGGGCGTCAACCCTCCATATTTCTTCTGGATGAATTGCCAGCCATACTCCCTCAACACAAAAAGATTGTCGTATATTAGCTGAGAGAGCCAAGTAGTTTCCATGTGGTAATAAAAAAAAGCCAAGGGGCCAGGTGGTGATGCACCTGGTTGAGCGTACATTACATTGCACAAGGACCTAGGTTCAAGTCCCAGTCCCCTCTGGCAGGGGGGAAAGCTTTGCAAGTGGTGAAATAGTGCTGCAGATGTCTCTCTCTGTCTCTCTCCCTATCTCCCTCTCTCCTCTCAGTTTCTGGCTGTCTATCCAATAAATAAAGATAATAAAATTTAAAATAAATAAATTTACTTACAGAGAGAAAGAAAGAGACAGAACCAAAAAAAGAAGTTTGTCTCCAACCCAAGGTATACACAATTTACATGTGACTTTGCTTCTCCAGATGGAAAAAAGTTTCCCAAATGAGGTAAATGTGAACAACATTGCATGTCAGTTGAGGTGCGTGCAGTCTGAGGGGAATTGTACAGTTGACTATTCAGAGTACTGAATAGTCACATCACCATTTGTGACCCATGACATATCATGACAGTGGGCTACAGAAGCTTTCAGAGATTGGTGCACATATAGGCATAGGAGTCATATGTACTATCCCTGAAGGGCTTCCCTCAATTTGTACAAATCTCTCTCATCTTAAGGAGGCCGTGTTTGACCTACAGGGATGCAGAGGTTACATAGGCTACTGTGCTGAATATGGGCCCCAGAACAGATGGATGGGGTTTATAGTTAACAAGATTTATATGCTTTTCCCATATTGGGGAGCTACTCTCTCCCTTGATCCAGCTTTCTGGTCCTTTTTCCAACTGTGACACCATCTCCCCCAGACAGTTACTTAGGTCACCTGCATATTAGATGTCAGTCACAGGCAAAAACTAGTAGGATCATAGGCCCCTTGGAATATAACTAATAGACCTACTAGCTTTTTCCAAAATGAAGACCCCAAATCTTCATCTGCAATATTCCAGCCTTTAGGTTCATGATTAGTCAACAATTTGTTTGGCTCTGTATGTTAACTCTTTTTCAGCCACCAGGTACCAGATGATACCATGATGCCAACTGGACTTCCCTGGGCAAACGACCCCACCAATATGTCCTGGAGCCCCACTTCCCCAGAGCCCTGCCCCACTAGGGAAAGAGAGGCAGGCTGGGAGTATGGATTGACCTGCCAATGCCCATGTTCAGTGGGGAAGCAATTATAGAAACCAGACCTTCCACCTTTGGGTCCGTACTCCCAGAGGGATAAAGAATAGGGAAGCTATAAGAGGAGGGGATGGGATACAGAGTTCTGGTGGTGGGAATTGTGTAGAGTAGTGCCTCTCTTAGCCTATGGTCTTGTCAATATTTCCATTTTATAAATAAAAATTTTAAAAAAGAGGGGCGTGTTTAGCCATCCCAAGTCATAAGTTCGAAAGCAGGGCATCTGGCTCAGGAGCACAGAGAAGCATCGTCGGTGTAGCTGCCATCCTTCTAAAGGAATTGTGTTTGTGCACCCTGGGCTGGTCACCCCATTAGATATTTACATATTTGCAAAAAAAAAAAAAAGAAAGAGTATTGAGATTTAGTACCATCATCTAATTCTTTTCCCTGGGAGAAAAATCACAGGGTATTTGATCTTGAAGACAATTTTATGGGCAACTAAAGAAGGGAGATACATTCAGTTAGCAAGGGTGGTCCTGGAGGTGCCAAGAAGTAAGCCATGGAGAAGCATTTGTAACCATTCCATGCTGTGTGATACCAGCGACTGACAGTGACCATCTAATTTCCCGGGGTTGTGGACCAGTCCTGCCACCCCCTCCCTAACATGGTGGTTAGCTGCATAGAAAGTCTTTGTGCCAACTATGTGGTTTAGGGTAGAGCTTGCTTTCCTTCTGGGAGGTCCACTGACCCTGCTCCCCACACATTTCATTCGGGAAGGATTTATTTTGACTTCTTTTGCTGGAATAGACAAGTCAAAGCCCTACTTTGTGATAGAACCAGCCAGAATGACCACCCACACCTGCTTATCCCATGTTAGAAGAGTAAGGGCACAGTCCCAGGGGGAGGGGGAGCTCCCTGCCACAGGTGCAAAGCTCCCTCTGGCATAAAGATAGAGGGGCCTCCCCTCCGGATAAACCCACTTAGCTGAC